>NW_006921720.1:214495-245542 GCF_000298275.1 Orycteropus afer afer
TATATATCACCCATATATAATAATAATATGACCTACAACATTACTCAGTATGTAGAACTGATCTTCCTATGTCTGAGAATTTCTTTATTTGCAGTGATAAAAGATTGACAAAGTTTTTAGTTATCAAATCACCAAATCACAACTTGACTCTTCATCTTCTGGTGTTTTTTATTATCAAGGAAAACTAAATGGTTTTCTCCCTTTCTTGCCTGATGATTTTAAGATGCAACGTTCTTTGAGGACTAAGGTGCATTTGACCCAAGTCATAGAATTTTCAATCATTTCAGTTGCATGCAAAAGCTGGACAGTGTATAAGGAAGAGTGAAGAAGAATTGATGTACTTGAAATATGGTATAGATAAAGAATACTGGATATACCATGGACTGCTGGAAAAATGAACAAATCTGTCTTGGAAGCAGTACAATCAAAATGTTTCTTACAAGTGAGGATGGAAACACTGTCTCATATATATTGGTCAAGCTATCAGGAGGGACCAGTTCCTGGAGAAGTACATCATGAGTGGTAAAGAAAGTGAGCAAGAAAGATTAAGATACTCAATGAAATGGATTGACATAGTGACTGAAACAATGGGCTCAAACCTTGCAACAATCATGAGGATGGCCCAGGACTGGGCAGAATTTTGTCCTGTTGTACATATGTCAGAATCCAGTCAATGGCACCAAATGATAACATTATAAAAGAAAACACCATAACATCACTAGGCACTGTTGTCATGAACTATTTGAATGTGTAGTTTTAAGACTTCCTTCAGAAAAATGTGTCAAGTATTTCAAAAATTATAGTTTCTTTTCTGTGTATCTGTACTTAATGTGTATCAATTATGGTCCTTGCTTTAGCAATTTCAGCAATGAACTCAGTTTCAGTGGAGGGCTTTTCATCTCCCTCACAGATTCAGTCATCTACTTATGTCACCCCTTATTTCTACTTTTAAAATGAGTAAAGAAATTCTTCCAGAATCCCTTCTATTTATCTAATGTTGTTGTTGTTAGTTGTTAAGTGCCGTCGAGTCATTTCCAACTCATAGGGACCCCATGCACAGCAGAACGAAACACTGCCCGATCCTGCGCCAGCCCCACAATCCCTGCTATACTTGAGCCCATCATTGCAGCCACCATGTTAATCCATCTCGTTGAAGGCCTCCCCCTCTTTCGTTGACCCTCCACCCTAACAAGCATGACATCCCTCTCCAGGGAATGGTCCCTTCTTACAACATGACCAAAATAGGTGAGATGAAGTCTGGCCATTCTTGCTTCCAAGAAGCATTCTGACTGCATTTCCTCCAGGACAGATCTATTAGTTCTCTTAGCAGTCCACGTACTTTCAGCATTCTTCACCAGCACCACAACTCAAAAACATCAACTCTTCTTCCGTCTTCCTTATTCATTGTCCAGCTCTCACATGCATACGAGGCGATTGGAAATATCATGGCTTGTGTCAGGAGCACCTTAGTCCTCAATGAGATATCCTTGCTCCTCAGCACTTGAAACAGTTCCTTTGCAGTTGACTTTCCCAATGCTACATGTCATCTAATGTCCTGACTGCTGCTTCCATTGGCATCGATTGTAGAACCAAACAACGCGAATTCCTTGACAACCTCAATCTTGTCTCCATTTATTGTGATGCAGTCCATGGCACTTTCAATATTCTTCACCAACACAACTCAAAAGCATCAACTCTTCTTTGGTCTTCCTTATTCATTCATTGTTCAGTTTTCACATGCATATGAGATGATTGAAAACACCATGCCTTGGGATAGGCATACCTTTGCCTTCAAAGAGACATCTTTGCTCATCAGCACTTTAAAGAGGTCTTTTGCAGCAGATCTGCTCAGTGCAATACATCTTCTGATTTCTTGACTGCTGCTTCCATTGGTGTTGACTGTGGATCAAAGTAACATGAAATCTTTGACAACTTCAATCTTCTCTCCATTATTGTGATGCTGCTTATTGGTTAAGTTGTGAGGATTTTCATTTTCTTTATGTTGATGTGTAATCCATACTGCACAGGATAGTCATTCATCTTCATCAGCAAGTACTTCAAGTCATCTTCACTTTCAGCAACCAAGGTTGTGTCATCTGCATATCACACCATGGGTGACCCTGTCAGTATTTGAAATACCGGTGGCATAACCTCCAGTCTCACAGCAACACACAAGCCACTACAGTATGACAGACTGACAGATGAATGGTGGAGATATATAGATAGATAGATAGATAGATAGATAGATAGATATAGAGAGAGAGTGCTCTGGCGGCATAGTGTATAAGGCATTTGGCTGCTAACCAGAGGGTCAGTGGTTCAAACCCACCAGTCACTGAACAGAAGGAAGATGGGGCAATCTACTTCTTTAAAGATTTATAACCTCAGTAACTCAATGGGGGTCACTACAAGTTGGAATTGACTTGATGGCAGTGAGTTATATATATATATAGAGAGAGAGAGAGAGAAAGCATTCTGGTACCACAGTGCCTAAAGCATTTGACTGCTGCAGAAGATTGATGATTCAAACACACCAGCCACTGAGTGGAAGGAAGATGGGTCAATCTACTTCCTTAAAGATTTTCCAGCTGGGAAAACTAAAGGAGTTTGCTATGAGTTGAAATCAACTCAATGCTCCATAGCATTGGGTTTGGTTTGGTGTTGTATGCATACACATCTCCTTCCAAGAACTCATGAAAAACCTAAACAGAAGAAAAAAGACAAATTCAGGAAAATCATACAAGAGGAAATGACAAAATAAATAGACAATTGGAAATCAATAGGCAATTAGAAATCCAGAAGACAAACCCTAAAATTAAGGAGATAAATAATACATTGGAAGGAAGAAAAAGTAGAATCTAACTTACTGAAGAATGCATTTCTCATCTAGAAAACCAAGCCCTTGACACCAATTTGTATGGGGAAAAAATCAGAAAAAGAATGAAACAAAATGAGGAAAACCTAACACTTATACAGGATGATATCAAAAGAAATAACATATGTCAAATTGGAGTTCCAGAACAGGAGGAGACAAAAATAATAACAATAATAACCATAGAGTAATTTGCCAAAAATTTGCAATCAGAAAATTTCCCCAATATCATGAACAATGAAAATATAGCCACATAAGAAACTACATGAACCCCACACAGTATAGAATGCAAATGAAAGTGATTAAGACACTTCATAATCAAAATCTCCAAAACCAAAGACAAAGACAGAATCTTGGGAACAAATTGTGTAAAACAAATTGTTACCTGCAAAGGGCTACCAATAAGACTAAGTACTGATTTCTGAGCAGAAACCATTCAGGCAAGAAGGCAATGGGATGACATATACAAAAGCCTGAAGGAAAGGAATAGCCAATGCATAATTATATATATAGCCAAACTGTCCCACAAACATGATGGTGAAATTATGACATTCACAGACAAGCAGAAATTATGGGAATTTATCAAAAAAAAAAAAAAACGTAGTCAGCAGCAGGGACCCAGATGAGGAGCAGGAACCCAGACCACTCCCCACAAATGGCAAGGTGAGAAAGTGGGGGAAAGGAGAGAAAAAGTCCAGGAAGACCAGGACAGAATGAGGAGTCAGTGGCAGTGATCCAGGTAAGGGGAAGTTGGAGAGGTTTCAAACAGCTAAGGGAGACTAACTTGTCTGTTGGTTTCTCCTACTGTGGTGATGTGTTGCTGTGAGGCTTGAGGTTATATCAGTGGTGTTTCAAACCCAGTAGGGTGCATATGGTGCACAGGTTTCAGCACAGTTTGCAGACTGAGACAGAGTAGGAAGAAGGAAGAGGCCATACACTTCTCAAAGAATTGGCCAGAGAAAACCTTACAAATAGCAGAGAAACACTGTCTGATACATTACTGTGCAACTTCATGAATAGCCTGGAAACATTGCCCAATGCAGAGCAGGAGAATGAGCCACATAGTTTAGAGGGCTCTCAAAATACGACTGGGAAAGAGGGGCATCATCAGAGGAAAACCAGTCTTACTGATATGAATAAGGTAAAGCTTTCAAGACCTCCGCTTGCTGATGTGGCACAACTCAAATTGAGGAGAAACGGCTGCAAACATCCATTAATAATCGGAACATGGAATGTATAAAGTATGAATCTAGGAAAACTGAAAGTTGTCAAAAATGAAATGGAGCTCATAAAGACTGACATCCTAGACATTAGAGAGCTGAAATGGACTGGTTTTGACCATTTTGAATCAGACAGCCATATGATCTACTGTACAAGGAATGACAATTTGAAGAGGAATGGCATGGCATTCATCATCACAAAAGATGTTTCAAGATCTGTCCTGAAGTACAATGCTTTCAGTGATAGGATAATATCCATATGCCTACAAGAAAGGACAGTTAATACAACTATTATTCAAATGTATGCACTGACTACCAAAGCCAAAGATGATGAAATTTAAGATTTTTATCAGCTTGTACAGTCTGAAATTGACTGAACATGCAATCAAGATGTGTTAATTTTCACTGGGGATTGGAAATTTTGGCCTTGGTGACAGAAATAATGTTGGAAATCACATGGCAGAATTTGCAAGACCAATGACTTATTCATTGCAAATACCTTTTTCAACAACATAAACAGCAGCTGTACATGTGGACTTTGCCAGATGGAGCACACAGGAATCAGATTGACTACATCTGTGCCAGGAGGCAATGGAAAAGCTCAATATCTTCAGCCAAAACCAGGCCAGGAGCTGATTGTGGAACAGACCATCAACTGCTTATATACGAGTTCTACTTGAAGTTAAGGACAATTAAAACAAGTCCATGAGAGCCAAAATATGATCTTGAATATATCCCTCCTGAATTTAGAGGTCATCTAAAGAATAGATTTGATGCATTGAACACCAGTGACTGAAACCAGAAGTGTGGGATGACATCAAGAGCATCATCCATGAAGAAAGCAAGAGGTCACTAAAAAGACAAGAAAAGAAGACCAAAAAGAAAAAATGGATGACAGAAGAGACTCTGACACTTGCCCTTGAGCAGAGAGTAGCTAAAGCAAATGGAAGAAATGACAAGATAAAAGAGCTGAACAGAAGATTTCAAAGAGCAGCTTGAGCAGACAAAGCCAATTGCTATAATGAAATGTGCAAAGACATGGAGTTAGAAAACCAAAAGGGAAGAAAATGTTCAGCATTTCTCAGGCTGAAATAACTGAGGGAAAAAAATTAAGCCTCGAGTTGCAATATTGAAAGACTCTATGGGCTATTTATTGAGCGATGCCGGAAACATCAAAAAAAGATAGAAGGAATACACAGAGTCACTGTACCAAAAAGGACTGGTAGATCTTCATCTATTTCAGGAGGTGACATATGATCAAGAACCAATGGTACTGAAGGAGGAAATCCAAGCTGCAATGAAGGAATTGGCAAAGAAAAAGGCTCTAGGAATTGACGGAATACCCACTGAGATATTTCAACAAAAAGATGCCTCACTGGAGGCACTCACTTGGTTATGCCAAGAGATTGGGAAGACAGCTACCTGGCCAACTGACTGGAATAGATTCATATTTGTATTAATTTCAAAGAAAAGTTATCCCACAGAATGTGGAAATTTATCTAACAATATCATTAATGTTGCCCGCAAGTAAGATCTTATTGACGATAATTCAAAAACAGTTGCAGCAGTACATTGACAGAGAACTTCCAGAGGTGCAAGCTGGATTCAGAAGAGGACATGGAACAAAGAATATCATAGTTGTCAGATGGTTCTTGGATCAAGGCAAAGAATAATTGAAAGATGTTTACTTTTGTGTTATTGACTACGCAAAGGCATTTAATTGTGTGGGTCATAACAAATTGTGTATAACATTGAAAAAATGGGAATTCCAGAACACTTCATTGTACTCATGAAGAACCTGTTCATTGACCAGGAGGTTGTCACTCAAACAGAACAAGGGAACATTGCATGGTTTAAATAAAATCAAGAAAGGAGTGCATCAGGGCTGTATCCTTTCTCCATTTTTATTCAGTTGATATGCTGAGCAAATAATCCAAGAAGTTGGACTATATGAAGAAGAACATGCCATCAAGATTGGAGGAAGAATCATTAACAACCTGCCATATGCTGGTGACACAATTTTGCTTGCTGAAAGTGAGGATGACTTGAGGCACTTATTGATAAAGATTGAATAATCCAATCTGCAGTACAGATTACATCTCAATATAAAGAAAACAAAACTCCTCACAACTGGACCTATAAGCAGCATCAGGATAAATGGAGAAAAGATTGAGGTTGTCAAAGAATTCACATTGCTTGGTTCTACAATCAACACCAATGGGAGCAGCAGTCAGGACATTAGATGATGTATAGCACTGGGCAAGTTGGCTGCAAAGGACTTCTTTCAAGTGCTAAGCAAAGATGTCTCCTTGAGGACTAAGGTGCGCCTGACAGAAGCCATGATATTTTCAATTGCCTCATATGCATATGAGAGTTAGACAATGAATAAGGAAGACTGAAGAAGAGTTGATGCTTTTGAGTTGTGGTGCTGGCGAAGAATATTGAAAGTACCATGGACTGCTAAAAGAACTAACGATCTGTCCTGGAGGAAGTCCAGCTGAGATGCTCCTTGGAAGTGAGGATGGCCAGACTTTGTCTCACCTATTTTGGTCATGTTGTCAGAAGGGACCATTCCCTGGAGAAGGATGTCATGCTTGGTAAGCTGGAGGGTCAACAAAAGAGGAGAAGCTCTACAACAAGATGGATTGACACAGTGGCTGCGATGACGGGATCAAGTATAGCAAGGATCATGGAAGCTGGTGCGGGATCGGGCGGTGTTTTGTTCTGCTGTGCATGGGGTCACTATGAGTTGAAAAAGACTCAATGGCACCTAACAACAACAACCTTAAAAAAAAAAAAAAAAAGCTGACCAATCCTACAAAAATGCTAAAGGTAGTCCTTCCAACAGAAAATCAACAACAGATGACAGTAATTTAAGATTAAGACTGATGCAACACCATCCAGAAAACAACATAGGAAAAGAATTCTCAAATCTGAAATAAGCTTATGTAACAGAAAATAGAGAACCATAGGCATCCATCTGTAAAGAGTACCAACTAAAAAGGAAATAGAGGGAATAAGTGATATAATTACAAAATTCCAAATAGAGAGGAAGTCAGAATGATGTCAGTATGGTAAAGACTGTTTCAAACTTAGGGAGATGAGAATTTACTACAAGATAACCACCAAGAAAATCAATCAGCCTTTTAAATAAAATATGAAGGAAGAAAATCACAAAGACTTGGTTAAAAAATAATAATAATAATAGTAATGAAGAAAAGAGAAAGAATAACCAAATGAACTCAGCACAGAAAAATATTCAGAACAAATAAAATATCAACACCACACACAAATAAAATATCAACACCACACACAAACAAAAAAAATACAAAAGTATGACAGCAGCAAATTAATACCTATCACTAATTACCCTGGATGTGAATGGACTAAATACATCAGTCAAGAGAAGGAGAGTGGCAAACTGGATAACAAAATAAGGCCCATCAATATGCTGCATACAAAAGACTCAACTTAGACACAAAGATAAATAAAACAAATTGAAAATGAAAGAATGGAAAAAATGCATAAAGCTTATGACAACCAAAAAAGAGCAAGAGTAGTAATACTAACTTTTTATAAAATAGACTTCAAGGTGGAAACCACCATAAGGGAGAAGGAGGGCATTATATGATGATAAAAGGATCAATTGACCAAAAGAACATAACCAAAGTAAATATCTATGCACCCAATGAAAGAGCTCCAAAATACATAAAGCAAACATTAACTGAATTGAAAGAAGAAATAGATAATTCTAAAATAGTAGTAAGAGACTTTAATACATCACTTTCAATGAAGAACAGAACTAGGAAAAAACTAAACAAAAATAAAGAAGATCTCAATAACACAATCAAGCAACTTGACCTCATAGACATATAGAGAACATTCCGTCTAACAAAAGCACAATACATATTCTTTACCAATGTGCATGGATAGAGGCCACAAAACAAGCCTCAATAAATTTGAAAATATTGAAATATTACAAAGCATCTCCTGGGATCTCAGCATTATAAAATTAGAAATAAATAATAGGAAGACCAGGGGGGAAAAATAAAATATATGGAAACTGGATAACACACAGCTCAAGTACAACTGAATAGCAGAAGAAATAAAGTGTAAAATAAAAAAATTCTTAGAAACAAATGAGAATGAAAACACAACATATCAAAATCTTTGGGACACAAAAGCAATATTCAGAAGTCAATTTATAGCAATAAATGCCAACATCAAAAAAGAAAAACCAAAAACAGCATCCTTAACCCAACAACTCCAACAATTAAAAAAAGAACAATAAAAGAACAATATTCCAGAAGAAAGGAAATAATAAACAGCAGGTCATAATAAATGAAGCAAAAAACAGAAAAACAATAGAAAAGATTAATAAGACTAGAAGTTGGTTCTTTGAAAAAATTAACAAAATTGACAAATCACTGGCAAATTTAACTAAGAAAAAGAAGATGCAAATAACACAAATAATACTTTAAATAGGAAATATAAAAACAAAAATAATTTAAATAAAAAGGACAATAGAATACTTTCCAAAGAAATGTCATCCAACAGAATGTGGAATTTATTGAGCAATAAATATCATTGCTATCACAAGCAAGTAAAATTTTACTGAAGATAATTTAAAAATGATTGCAGCAGTATATTCACAAGGAAGCTCCAGAAATTCAAGTTGGATTTAGAAAAGGATGTGGAACAAGGGCTATCATTGCTGATGTCAGATGAATCTTAGCTGAAAGCAAAGAATACCAGAAAGATATATACCTGTGCTTTATTGATGATGCAAAAACATTCATTCAACTTGTGGATCATAACAAATTATGAATAACATTGCAAAGAATAGGAATTCCAGAACACTAAATTGTGCTCATGAGGAACCTGTATATAGACCAAGAGGCAATAATTCGAACAGAGCAAGGATATATTGCATGGTTTCAAATCAGGAAGGGTGTGCATCAGAATTGTATCCTTTCAGCATGCTTATTCATTCTGTATGCTCAGCAAATAATCTGAGAAGCTGGACTGTATGAAGAAGAATGCAGCATCAGGATTGGAGGAAGACTCATTAACACCCTGAAATATGCAGATGACACAAACTTACTTGCTGAAAGTGAAGAAGACTTGAAGCATTTATAGATGAAAATTAAAAAGTACAGTCTCCAGTATGGATTACATCTCAACATAAAGAAAATAAAAATCCTTACAAGTGAATCAATAAGCAACATTATGATAAATGGAGAAAAAAAATAAAGTTATCAAAGATTTCATTTTACTTGGATCCACAATCTACATCTATAGAATCATCAGTCAAAAAATCAGACATCACATTTCTGGGAAAATCTGCTGCAAAACATCTCTATAAAGTGTTAAAGGCCAAAGATGTCATTTTGAAGACTAAGGTATGTCTAACCCAACTCATGGTATTTTCAATCACCTCATATGTATGGGAAAGCTGGACAATGAATAAGGAAGACCAAAGAAGAATTTGTGTCTTTGAGTTGTTCTGGCAAAGAATATTGACAATATCTTGGACTGCCAGAAAAATAAACAAATCTGTCCTGGAAGAAGTGCAGACAGAATGCTCCTTGAAAGCAAGTGTGGCCAGTCTTTGTCTCACCTACTTTGGTCACGCTGTCAGAAGGGACCATTCCCTGGAGAAAGATATATTATGCTTGGTAAAGTATAGGGTCAACAAAGAAGGAAAAGACGCTCAATGAGATAGATGGACACAGGGGCTGCAACGATGGGTTCAAGCATAGCAAGGAATGTGAGGATGGCTAAAGGCCAGACAATGTTTTGTTCTGTTATGAGTCAGAATTGACTCAATGGCACCTAACAACAACAACATGAAGAAGTGTACTCCAAAATTTGAAAACCTAAAAAATATGGAAAAATTTCTAGGAACACAAGACTTACCTAAACTAACATAGACTGAGGTTCAAGGGAAAAAAAAAAAAAAAAAATGAAGAGACATTTAACAAAAGAAGAAATTGGCAGGTAATAAAAAATTCCTCACAAGATGTCCTGGCCCTGATGGCTTCACTGGAAAAATCTACCAAATGTTCAGAGATGAGCTGACACTTATCTTATTCAACTAACCCAGAATATAGAAAAGGATGGAATACTCCAAAATTCATTCTATAAAGCAAGTATAACCATGATACCAGTGACAAGGCAATGACACCACTATAAAGGAAAACTACAGACTGATATGTTTCATAAATACAGATGCAAAAATCTTCAACAAATTCTTAATTAATAGAATCCAACACCATATCAAAAATAATAATAATACAGTGTGACCAAATGGGATTCATAGCAGGTATGTAAGAATGTTGCAACATTAGGAAAACAAAACAAAACAAAAAAATATAATCAACCACATAAATAAAACAAAGATAGTTAACCACATGATCATATCAATTGATGCAGAGATGGCATTTGATAAAATCCATGACACATTCCTGGAAAAATCTCTTAGGATAATTGGAATAGAAGGGAAATGCCTCACCATAAGAAAGGGTATATATGCAAAACTAAAGCCAACATTGTTCTCAATGGAGAGGCTCAAAGTATTCCCCTTGAGAGTGAGAACAAGATAAGGATGCCCTCTATCACCACTTCTATTCAACATTGTACTTGATGTTCTAGCCAGAGCAAAAGGCAAGGAAGCAAAAGAAAAAGCATCCAATTGGCAAAGAAATAAAACTATCTCTATTTGACATGATCCTATACATAGAAAACCCCAGAGATTCAGCAAGAAAACTACTGAAACTAATTGAAATATTCAACAATGTGACAAGATATAAGATTAACATACAAAAATCAGTTGGCTACATCTACGTCAACAAAGAGATCATTGAAAAGGAAATAAGAAAAACAAATACCATTTATAATAGCTACTAAATAGATAAAATACTTAGAAATTAATCTTACCAGGGACATAGAAGACTTATACAAAGAAAACTATAAAACTCTATTACAAGAAACTATAAAAGATCTACAAAAATGGAAGAACATACTCATGAATAGGAAGATTGAACATTGTGAAAATGTCAATCTACCCAAAGCAATCTATAGATTCAATGCAATCCCAATCAAAATTCCAACAACATTCTTTAAGGATATGGAAAAAACAATCACAAATTTTATATGGAAAGAAAGAGCTCAAATAAGAAAAACATTACTGAAGAAGAAAAACAATGTAGGAGGTCTCATACTTCCTGATCTCAAAACCTACTCTACAGTTAAAATAGTAAGACAGCCTGGTATTGGTACAATGATAGCTGCACAGACCAGTAGAAAAGAAAACAGAGGATCCGGAAATAGATCAATCCACCCATGAACAGATGATCTTTGGCAAAGGGCTGAAACCCATTCAATGGAGAAGAGAAAATTCTCTAACAAATGGTGCTGGCAAAATTGAATATCCATTTGTAGAAAAATGAAACAAGATCCATACCTTACACCATACACAAAAAAGAACTCAACATGGATCAAAGACCTATATGTAAAACACAAAACTATAACATTCATCAAAGATAAAATGAGTGCAAACTTGGGTGCTCTAATTTATGATATAACCCAAAATGCACAAACAGCAGAAGAGAAACTAGATTAATTGGACCTTCTAAAAAATAAGTTCTTATGTGTTTCAAAACACTTCTCCAAAATAGAAAAAAGAATCTACAGATTAGGAAAAAATAGTTGGCAATGACATATCCGACAAGGGAATTATCTCTAAAATTTATAGAAAACTTCAACATCTTAGTACTAAAACGACAAAAAGTCCAATTCAAAATGGGCAAAGGACATGACCAGACACTTCACCAAAGAAGATATTCAGGCAGTCAAGCAACACATGAAGAAATGGTCACAATCACTAGTCATTAGAAAGATGCAAATCAACACAGTATGATATTATCTCATTCTAGCAATAATAGCAAAATTACTATTACATGTCAGAAAAGAACAAATGCTGGAGAAGATGTGGAGAGATTGGAACCCTCATACACTGCTGGTGGGACTATAAAATGGCACAACCACTGTGGAAAATGCTATGATGCTTCCTTAAAAATTTGGTAATAGAAACACCATTTGATCCAGCAATCCCACTACTAGGAATATATCCTGAAGAGTTGAGATCCAGGACACGAATAGATATATGAACATCCAAGCTAATCACACTATTTACAGTGGCAAAGAGATGGTAACAACCTAAGTGTCCATCAACAGATGAATGGATAACCAAAATATGGTTCACATACACAACAGAATACGATGCAACATTGAAAAATAATGAAGAATCTGTTAATCACCTCATAATGTGGATGAATTTGGATGAAATTATGCTGAGTGAAATATATCTATCACAGAAGGACAAATATTATATGAGTCAGTTTTTATAAAAAAAATCAAGGAAAGGTTTAAACAGGGAAGGAAATTATCTTTGTTGCTTACCAGGGGTACGAGAGGAGGGGAGGGAAATTTTCTGGTTAATTAAGAGACATATGTTGATTTGGGTGAAGTGAAAGGCAATATAACAAAAGTGTGTGACTTCCAAAATATCACTAAGAAAAAGGAAGACAAGGAGAAGTGCAAAAGAGGGACAGACAATAAAGGTAAATACTATTACATACACAACACTGTATTATCAGTAATAGCAAACACTAATCTATGGGTGGATACACGAGTAAAAAGGGAAGAAGATCAGGTATGAATAGGCAAACTGAAATATACCTATGATCATACATAAGTTTGGCAGACAGTATGCCTACATACATATTTGTATGTGTTGTAAAAAATGTCCATATGCGTTATAGAGCCAACTGAAGAAAACATTAGGATAACTTCTTAACCACAACTAAGCACCTTGAGGGAGCACATCACTGGTCCTATACAGTCCCGTGTCCATGGTTGTGGGGGACATCAAGCTAAATTGGCACAAAACATTGTTTGGTAACCTACTTTGTAAAGTAGCTACTGGGGTCTTAAAAGCATGAGACAGCCATTTGAGACACAACTATTGATCACTCCTTATCTGAAGCAAAGAAGAGAGGAGAAAATCAAAGATACATGAAAACAATTAGTCCAAGGAACTCGTGGACCATGGAACTTCGGCTTACATTATCGTGAGACCAGAAGAACTAGATGTTGCCTCACTACCAATGCCAAGCACTTGGAAAGAGATTGAAATTGGAAATCTTGGATAGAGTAGGAGAAAAAAGTGTGGAACGAAATTCAAAAACATAAAAAAGACCAAAATTACTGGTCAGGTAGGGACTGGTGAAACGCCTGAGATTATGGTCCCTAGGTACCCTTGGGGCCTGAAATTGCACTCACTCCTGTGGCAAAAAAAAAAAAAAAAAAGCCAAAAAATGGACAGGCCTATGAGCAGAACAACCACAGTGGGAGATGCACTCCTTGGAACAATCAACCATGGAAGATTAGAAGGGCAGCCTTTGCATAGTCAGAGAGCAAGGGATGCAAGAATGTATAGACAAGGAGGACACAGGAAAAGGGTAACCAGAGTGAGGAAGTGAGAAGAGATCTTTTACATTGTGGAGATTGTAATCAGCATTATGAAACCTGATATGTATGAACTGTTCGTTATAAAATGAATTCACGTTGTAAAATTTCACCCAATCACAATAAAAAGTTAAAAAATAAAATAAAATAAGCAACACGAAGTCTCACCATTCTCACTTCTAAGAAGCATTTAGGCTGTATTTCCTCAGAGATTGATACTATGTTAGCAGTCACAGTAAAGGAAAAAAGGTCTAAATAATCCAATGAATTGTAAAATATGGTTGTTGTTGTTGTTGTTGTTCTGTGTAGATACAATAAAAAGGCAAGGAATTCACTTTAAATATAAAGACCCAAAGATGTTAGAAAATTAAAAAATAGTTAAAGATCTACATATACTATTCTTGAGAAAACTGCAGTGCCTATACTTATGTCAGAAGTTGACATCAAGGTAAAGAATATTACTGGTTACAAGGGAATTTTAATAATGATAAAAGGGTCATTTCCTCAAGACATAACAATTGCAGATATGAATTCACACAATAACAAAGCTTCATAATACATGAATCAAAAAATATAATAGAAATAAAGGAAAATTCCAACAACTAACCCAGAATCATATTTGGAAGTTTCAACTTTCTTCTCTCAATGATTAAGAGAACAAATAAACAAAAGATTACTATGGATTTAAAAGTCTTATAAAAACTTAATCAACCAAGTAGATCTAAGTGACATATTCAGGAAATTGCTTATTCCTTTCTAGTCCATGTAGCTCATTTGCTAAGATAAGTAGTATTTTGAACGATAAAATCAATCTCAATAAATTTAAAAGAGCTCAAATAATAGAGAATATGCTCTCTATATCACAGGTATTAAATAGGATATTTATATGCCAGAAAAATGTGTAGAAAATATGTAAATATCTGGAAGTTAACAAAACACTTCTCAATAACCCACATGTCAAAACAGAAATCTCACCAGAAAACTGGAAAATATCACCAAGTAAAATGTAAATACAATATATCAAAATTTGTGTGAATAGGTAGTTGGGCTTAAAGGATAAGTTTTAGTAACCAATGCTTGTATTAAAAAAGAAGGAAGAGAAGTGAATTTTATACAAGCACTGTCTTATGAATTATATAACGTGGTATAAAGATAGAAGAAAGGAAGGGCTAATATCAATGATCTAAACATCTACCTAGAGAAAATTCAAGAAGAGAAAACGATACAAAAAGTAAACAGGTGAAAGGATATATTAAAACAGGAGCAGAAATCAATGAAATGGGTACTAAAGGAAAATCAAAGATCTCACAAGCTGTTTGAAAAGATTCATGAAATTGATAATCATTTAAGCAGCCTGGTGGCATAGTGAGAGCTCTGGTGGCATAATGCCTAAAACATTTGACTGCTAACCAGAAGGCTGGTGGTTCAAACCCAGTGGCCACTCTTCAGAAGGAAGACTGGGCAATCTACTTCCTTAGTGATACTGCCTAGGAAACCCAAGGAGGAGGGGTCTCTATGAGTCAAATCAACTCGATGGCAGTGAGTTTGGTTTGGTTTTGGATCAAACATACAAAATAGCCTTCCCTGTCACATGACTTGAAGATAATTGATTGACTGATCCTTCCATTGACACAAACCTAAAACCAAGCCCTCTGCCATCAAGTTGATTTATTATAAGACAGAGTAACTGCCCCTATAGGATTTCCAAGGCTGTAAATCTGTACAGAAGCAGACCATCTCATTTTTCTCCTGCAGAAACGACAAAGGACGGCCACCAGAGCTCCTGTTCATTGACACAGTCATTTCTTACTAAGCTTGATTTTCTATTCATAAGTCATACTTCATGAAAAAAATAAATAAGAACTGGCTTGGGTGGATATAAAACCAAGCTAACATCAAACAAATGGTTACTGGAACTGGTGGTTTTAAGCATTAAAAAGAATAGATATCAAATATATTCAACCCAAGCAAGTTGTAGATGATTAGACTTTCTGAGTATGACTTCCACGGACATTGTGTTAGGCTGGGTTCTCTAGAGAAGCAAAACCAGTAAAGCTTATATATACATACAGAGAAAGATAAATTTATCTGAGGAAAATGGCTCACACATGTATAGAAGCTGGCAAGTCCCAAGTTCTTGGATCAAACGTCAAGCTGGAGGCTTTTTCCGACTCAGGCAGGTGCAGGGGCTGATAAGCCCAAGGTTGACAGGCAGTATACGGGCTGTTGACTCCAACGAATGACAAATGACGAATCCAAGATCTCCAGGCAGAATGGCAGATTGTTCGCTCACAGACAGTTGTAGGAAGCACAACAGGATCCCAATGCACAGAAGAGTGTCTGTTTTCCCAGGATGTCCATAAATATATTGGAAGCAGACCACACCCGTAGGGAAACTCCCTTTCAACGGATTGGTTGCTCAAAACACATATATCCGATGTCATCATGGGAATAACCCACATCACAACTGTTTAAACCTCACAGAATTGTGGTCCAGCCAAGTTGACACAAGCTCCAACTATTAAAGGCATGAATAATGCAAATATGTAAAAACTATAAAAGACAACTGTGATCTCCCACAAAGGAGAGTGTTTCCTCAAGTCCAATAGTACACAATTTGACATTCCCTCATGTGCTTATATTATTTGTGTACATGCCATCTTTCTGAGGGGAAAACAAATATTTTATTTATGTTATATTCCCCATAGGGTCTGGCACAGAGTTTTTCATTGTGCTTTACACTGTGAATTTTAGATTTTAGAGAAAGATTTGTTCCATAATGGATAATTATTGCTGTCCCAGAAGAAAAAAAAGAAAAGAAGAAACAAAATGGATAATTTGACAATTACTCAGTTATCTGTCAGCAGAAAGGTTCAAGCAAAGCTGGATGACATTTCTTTTGATTTGTCATTGAAGTAGTGGAAGGAGTGATGGAGCGTTAGCATAAGACCTATGTTTCACAAAGTGTGTGCTGGAGTCCAGTACTACTCAGTCTAATTTGTGGACTGCTGCCAGTCAACAAGTTGTGTTTTTCCAGAATCACACAGAAAATGAAAGCAAAGTGTAGGAAGATTTATAGCAATTAGATTAATTTTATCTTTTGGAACTAATTAAAAAATTAAGGCCTCATATACTGTATGTCTTTAATTTATGTTTATAGTAATGCCCTTTTTTCTGTGTTACAAAAATTTCAGCCAACAACAGGATAGAATTTTATGTATGCATTTATTTATTTGATTTTCCCCCAGATTGCTTGAAAGCACTACTATGGAACAATAGCCCTAAAAGATTCTTCGTCTTTAAGTATTTCATGATAAAATGAGTTCCGGAAATGCTTCACAATGTTTCTCTCACACATTATAGTGCATATTGAAGTGTTAAAATCAATGAAAATAAAAGAAGCCTTTTCAGTTTTCTTTTTTAACCCAGTGTTTTTCAAGCCTTTTTGAATGCAGAATTATTTTCACATGGCACTACTATGATCCTTGGGAATAAATGCTTAAAGGAACAAATAGTTATGTGACATGAGAGTTATGAAAAATTATCCCAATCTATGACATTTTAATGGTCACATCAACAAGTTAACTCTCATGGGTTTCTAGTCAGATTGAAAAGTTTTCTATTTATTTATGATAACTCACCTGATGTGTAATAATTACAAAATACTTAATTGCCTCTTAAATACATTTTTATCTGTGTAATAAA
The DNA here is from genome assembly GCF_000298275.1 of Orycteropus afer afer. Classification (NCBI taxonomy): domain Eukaryota; kingdom Metazoa; phylum Chordata; class Mammalia; order Tubulidentata; family Orycteropodidae; genus Orycteropus; species Orycteropus afer. The sequence continues at coordinate 231,824 of NW_006921720.1, forward strand.
TTTTATACATAAGCTTTGGAATAATAAAGCATAAATATTATTTTATCATTCATGTCTAAGATATTTTAAAATTACCATTATCTCACTTTCCTATGAAAATATGTTTTTTCTAATTCCCCTTGCACAAATTATTGCAATATTTTTGCTATCAGAAATTATAGTACACCTCTCTGAGACTAGAGTATAGTCATTTTTAAAAAATCTCCTGTCTTTCATTTTGTAGTTTTAGGAGAACAGCTGACTAAGAAATTACTTATCTCTCTGTTTTTCAAATATCAATTAGATATACAGTAAGGGACTAAAAAAAGTCAGGCATTATATAGAGTAACTTTCCATGACTTTGGAAATAAACCTTTAGAAACCTTGTCTACTCTCATAGCTTTTTATTTTTTTTTTTTCCTTGCAAAGGTGGTTAAATTTTAAAATAAGAGCCACAATGCATGTTGGAGAACTGCCAGATAAATTTAATTAGCAATGATAAAACTTAGATAATTGAAAATATTTTACTCTGACCCAGTAGCCAAAAAAAATTAGTTTCCACATCTCTCAGTCTTCCATGAAATGTTGGAAAAAAATTATCATTTATAGAGGGATTTGACCTTCTTTTAATATTTACTTGAACTGGAAAAGACAATAGAAATGTGAAACTCACTCTGAGCATAAAATCTTTTATTCTAATAAAACTATTCTGTAGTCATTTATGGATTTTAGTGTTCATTAAAATCAGTTTGCCTCTCTGTGAATAATATTCCAATTTCAGAAACACTGACCTAGTCCGAAAGGGCCTAACAATCCTGCTAAAATTTTCAGAAATCCTCATGTAAGGAAAATATTTCAGAAACTCGGTATTCAAACTTCGACAGTGATTAACCTGGTCCTTCATTTTTAATAAGAGATCATGAGACTAATTATTTGATTCCTTCTATAAGCCACTTTTGAAGAGGTTGTATTGACAAATAACAAAATATCTCGTGTAATACCCAACCAAGAGTTCAAGAATAAGGGAACACTTAAGAAGACAATCATTTTCAAATATTTGAGGTGTAAGACTTATTCCATATAGTTATAAAACTAAGACTGATGAATAGGTACTACAGAAAACTATATTTAAGTGCAAAATAGAGAAGAAATTAAAGATAATTATAGTACTTTGAAAATTGAATGTGGAATAATGAATGGCTTAATTAGCATAGTAAAACAAAAGCCTAAGTGTTGCCATCAGCAATATTTTAGGGGAAAAAAAAAAAAAAAACTTAAGCTGAGAAGTTGAAGACCTCTGAAGTTCCTAAAAGTTTGAAGATTCCACATTTTGATTGAATATTGTTAAAGCGATAGTAAATTTTTGATGCTTATTTTAAATCTTTTTTCACCCCATAAAAGAAAAGGAAAGGTCTAGGTAAAATGCTATCTGCACTTGCATCTAGTAAGTCAGATATACTTTATATGGATCTAACTTATTAAAGACAGCATAGTCCTAGTAGACTCTGAATGGGGAAAAAATTATGATTCTGTAATTACTCCAAGAGAGTTGGAGCATCTTGGAAAGGTAGTGGCAACGGCCAAAAGTAATTAGGAGAAATGAGTGCAGTTTAGATGGAGGGCAATAGGCAGGTACGTGTCCCTGGGAATTATCAGGGATATTCTGCAGAGGTCTACTGGGATTGATTTATGGTGTTTAAATATCAAAGGAACAACCAAGGGGGCGGGAATTTCAGGGGAAATCAGGAGTACAGATTTTTACCTAAATACTTTCTTTCTCCTCTTTTTTCTTACTTGTTACCTCCTGTAATGAGTTTCCTTCTCCCTCTACCTTTCTCTCCTTTACCCACTGCCCCAGCATAAACTCGCTCCCTGTCATTCTATTAATCCTATTTTGCTAAAATCCTTGAGTTACTTGATGACACAGAGTAATAACAAGTTTTGTCTGACACAATCTATGTATGACTATTAGTTGGGGACAAGTAATAAAAATCAAGAGGAAAATTCCATATATGCTGTGAGGATAGAAGAACAGAACCTCACAGGTTAAGGCACAAAATGATTTTTAAAATGTTTTATATTATAATAATTATAGATGCAAAGGAAACTGCCCCTCAAAAAAAAATGTACAGGGAGGTCCTGTGTACCAATTGCTTAATTTCCCCCAATGGCAACATCTTGCATAACTATAATTATAGTACAGTATCCAAACCAGGATAATTCATATATCACCATTTCTACAGGTGCTCATTGTGTGTGTGTGTGTGTGTGTGTGTGTGTGTGTGTCTAGTTCTAGGCAATTCTATCACTTTTAAATTTGTGTGATCATCACCACAATTAAGACACAAAACTATTGCACCATAACAGGGCTCTGCTCTGTTATCCATTTATAACCACACATTCCCCCAGCATGTCAGCCCTAAACCTTGGAAGCCACTATTCTACACTCCATCTCTATTATTTTTTTTTTACTTCAATAATGTTATATAAATGGAATCATATAGTATGTGACATTTTAAGATTGGCTTTCTTTACTCAGCAAAATTTCTTTGAAATTCATCCAAATAGTATGAATCAATAGCATATTCCTTTTTATTAGTATGTGGTATTCTATGGTATGGATGTATTATAATTTCTTTACTCATTCACCTACTTAAAGATATTTGGGATGTTTTCAATTTGGGGCTATTATGAATAAAGCTGTTATGAGCATTTGTGTAAAAGAAAATAAAAGATTTTATAATTACTCTCAGTATGGAGCTAGTAAAGCGGTCTTTCTTACATCACACACTTGATTTGATAGGAAAGATGCTACGCAGTTATTCCAGGTACTTACTGAGTATAACATATAAATTTTTGGCTCATTATTGAAGCAAAGTTAATCTTCCTTTTCCTGGTTCTACAATACTGAAAGGAGCTAAGTGTGTCTCCCACCTCTATAATAGAATCATAGTTTTGCCAGTGATAACTAAAGGTACGGATATAAATGTTTCATTACTCAAGTCTCAGAAAATGTCAACTTCTACATAATTATTTCATTGGACCAAAATGTGTTAGTAGTATGTGTGTAGAAAATGTAGGCCATGGTAGCTACATGTGTAGAATTTGGAAAAAAAAATAGACAATAAAACTCTGGATTCATGATTTCTTAGTTGTTTGGCAAGGACAACAGACCCACTCCAATTGCAAATATCTCTTCATCACCATGTGTGGCATTCATTGTCACAAATAATGTTCCAAAATCTATCTTGAATTACAATACTGTCAGTGATAGGATAATATCCATGTGCCTACCATGAAGATGAATTCACATTGCTTAGTTCTACAATCGATGCCAATGGAAGCAGGAGTCAGGACATTAGACCACATGTAGCACTGGGCAGGTGAGTGAAGGAAATCTTTCAAGTGCTGAGGAGCAAGGATGTCTCCTGGAGGACTAAGGTGCACCTGACACAAGCCATGATATTTTCAATTGCTTTGTATGCATGTGAGAGCTGGACAATAAATAAGAAAGACCAAAGAAGAGTTGATGCTTTTGAGTTATGGTGCTGGCAAAGAATGCTGAAAGTACCATGGACTGCTAACAGAGCTAACAGATCTGTCCTGGAGGAAGTGCAGCCTAAATGCTCCTTAGAAGAGAGAATGGCCAGACTTTGTCTCACCTACTTTGGTCATGTTGTCAGAAGAGACCATTCCCTGGAGAAGGATGTCATGCATGGTAAGGTGGAGGGTCGATGAAAGAAGGGAAGGCCTTCAACTAGATGGATTGACATGGTGGCTGTGACAATGGGCTCAAGTATAGCAAGTATCATGGAGCTGATGCAGTATTGGACAGTGTTTCATTCTGCTGTGCATGAGGTTGCTACAAGTCAGAAATGATTCGACGCCACCTAACAACAACAATACAAGGAAGACCAGTTAATATTATTATTATTCAAATTTATGCATGAACCACCGAAGCCAAAAATGAGGAAATTGAAAACTTTTTACTAAATTCTGCAGTCTGAAATTGACCAAACATGCAATCAAGATGTGTTGATTATTATTGGTGATTGAAACATAAAAGTTGAAAACAAAGACCAATCACTGGTAGTTGGAAAATATGGCCTTTGTGATAGAAATGATGCTGGAAATCGCATGCTAGAATTTTGCAAGATCAAGTTATTCATTGAAAATAACTTTTTTTCAACAATATAAACAGCAGCTATGCATGTGGACTTCACCAGATGGAATACATAGAAATCAGATCAACTATATCTGTGGAAAGAGGAGATGAAGAAGCTCAATACCTTTAGCCAAAACAAGGCCAGGAGCTGACTGTGGAACAGACAACAAATTACTCATATAAAAGTTCAAGTTGAAGCTGAAAACAATTAAAACAAGTCCATGAGAGCCAAAATATGACATTGATTATATCCCTCCTGAATTTAGAGACCATCTAAAGAATAGATTTGATGCATTGAGCACCGATGACTGAAAACCAGAGGAATTGTGGGATGACATCAAGAACTTAATGCAAGAAGAAAGCAAAATGTCATTAAAAAGACAGGAAAGGAAGAAACGAACAAAATGGGTGTCAGAAGAGACACTGAAATTTGCTCTTGAGTGGATAGCAGCTAAAGCAAAAAGAAGAAATGACAAGATAAAAAAAACTTAACAGAAGATTTCAAAGAGCAGTTCAAGAAGACAGGGTCAATTATTATATTAAAATGTACAAAGACCTGGAGTTAGAAAACCAAAGAGGAACACACTCAGCATTTTCCAAGCTGAAAGAACTGAAGAAAAATTCAAGCCTTGAGTTGCAACACTGAAAGATTCCATAGGCAAAATATTGAATGATGCAAGAAGCATCAAAAGAAGATGGAAGGAATATACAGAGTTACTGTACCAAAAAGAATTGGTCAATATTCATTCATTTCAGGAGACGGCATATGATCCAGAACTGATGGTACTGAAAAAAGAAATCAAAGCTGCACTGAAGAAATTGGCAAAAAAAAAACAAGGCTCCAGCAATCAACAGAATACCCATTGAGATGTTTCAACAAATGGATGCTGCACTGGATGGACTCACTTATCTATGCCAAGAAATTTAGAAGACTGCTACCTGGCCAACTGACTGGAAGAGATCCATATTTGTACCCATTCTGAAGAAAGGTGATCCCACAGAATGTGGAAATTATCAAACAATGTCATCAATATCACATGCAAGTAAAATCTAACTGAAGATAATTCAAAAAAGGTTGTAGCAGTATATTGACAGATAACTTCCATAAATGGAAGCTGGATTCAGAAGAGGACATGGGATGAGGGATATCATTGCTGATGTCAGATAGATCTAGGCTGAAAGCAAAGAATACCAGAAAGATGTTTGTTGTTGTTGTTGTTGTTAGGCGCTGTTGAGTCGTCTCCAACTCATAGTGACCCTATGCACAGCAGAACTAAACACTGCCTGGTCTTGTGCCAGCTTCACGGCCCTTGCTATCCTTGAGTCCATCGCCACAGCCACTGTATCCATCTTGTTGAGGGCCTTCCCATCCGTTGTTGGCCCTCCACCATAACAACCATGACATCCTTCCCCAGGGAATGGTCACTTCTGACAACATGACCACAGTAGTTAGACAAAGTCTGGCCATTCTCACTTAGAAGGAGCATTCTGGCTGCACTTCCTTCAGGACAGATTTGTTAGACCTTTTAGTAGTCCATGGTACTTTCAGCATTCTTTGCCAGCACCATAACTCAAAAGCATCAATTCTTCTTCAGTCTTCCTTATTCATTGTTCAGCTCTCACATGCATATGAGGCAATTGAAAATACCAAGGCTTGTGTCAGGCACACCTCAATCTTCAAGGAGATATCTTTGATCTTCAGCACTTTGCATCTGATTAGCCCAGTGCTAGACATAGTCTAATGGCCTGACTATTGTTTCCATTGACATTGATTAGAGAACCAAACAATGTAAAGTCTTTGACAACTTCAATCTTTTCTTCATTTATCATGATACTGCTTATAGGTTCAGTTGTGAGAAATTTTGTTTTCTTTGTATTGATATGTAATCCATACTGCAGACTGTATTCTTCAATCTTCATCAGTAAGTGCTTCAAGTCATCCTCACTTTCAGGAAGCAAAGTCAGCATATCGCAGGTTGTTAATGATTCTTCCTCCAATCCTGATGCCACATTCTTCTTCGTATAATCCAGCTTCTTGGATTATTTGCTCAGCATACAAACTGAATAAGTATGGTGAACCGATACAACCCTGATTCACCCCTTTCTTGCTTTTAAACCATGTAGTGTCCCCATGTTCTGTTCAAATGACAGCCTCCTGGGCTGTGTTTAGGTTTCTCATGAGTGCAGTTAAGTGTTCTGGAATTATCATTCTTCCCAATGTCTTCCACAATTTGTTATGATCCACACAATCAAATGTTTTTGCATAGTCAATAAAACATAGGGAGCTCTGGTAGTGTAGTGCCTAAGGCACTTGACTGCTAACCAGAACGCTGGTGGTTCAAACCCACCAGCCACTCCTTGGAAGCTAAGGTTGGGCAGTCTACTTCCATAAAGATACTGCCTCGGAAACTCAAGGAGGGATTGCTATGAGTCGGGTCCAACTTGACGGCACATAACAACAACAACAACATAAACATCTTTGTGATGTTCTTTACTTTGACCCATGACCCATCTGACATCAGCAATGATATCCCTTGTTCCATGACCCTTTCTGAATCAAGCTTGAATTTCTGGGAGTTCTGGAAGTTCTCCATCAACTGCTGCAACCATTTTTGAATGATCTTCAATAAAATTTTACTTGCATGTGATAATGATATTTTTCAATAATTTCCACATTTTGTGGGATCATCTTTCTTTAGAATGGGTACAAATATGGATCTCTTCCAGTCAGTTGGCCAGGTGCTATCTTCCAAATCTGGCATAGCCAAGTGAGTGCCTTCAACGGGGCATCCTTTTGTTGAAACATCTCAGTGGGTTTTCCATCAATGCCTGGAGCCTTGTTCTCCGCAAATTCCTTCAGCACAACTTTGACTTCTTCCTTCAATGACATAGGTTCTTGATCATATGCCACCACCTAAAATGGATGAAGATTGACCAGGTCTTTTTGATACAGTTACTCTGTTTATTCCTTCCATCTTCTTTTGATGCTTCTTGCATCATTCAATATTTTGCCCATAGAATCTTTCAATGTTGCAATTTGAGGCTTATATTTTTTCCTCAGTTCTTCCAGCTTGAGAAATGCTGAACGTGTTCTTCCCTTTTGGTTTTCTAACTCCAGGTCTTTACACATTTCATTATAGTAATTGGCTTTGTCTGCTCAAACTGCTCTTTGAAATCTTCTCTTCAGCTCTTTTATCTTGTCATTTTTTCCATTTGCTTTAGTTACTCTCCACTCAAGGGCAAGTTTTAGAGTCTCTTCTGACATCCATTTTGGTCTTCCTTTCTTATCTTTTTAATCACCTGTTGCTTTCTTCATGGATATCCTTGATGCATGTTTACTTGTGTTCTATTGACTATGCAAATAAATTCAATTATGTAGATCATAACAAATTATGGATAACTTTGAGAAGAATGGGAATCCTAGAACAATTAATGGTGCTCATCAGGAAACTGTATATAGACCAGGAGGCTGTCATTCAAACAGAACAAAGGGTTACTATGTGGTTTAAAATCAAGAAGGAAGTGTGTCATAGTTGTATCCTTTCACCATATATATTCAATCTGTATGCTGAGCAAGTAATCTGAAAAACTGAACTATATGAAGAAGAACATGACATCAAGATTGGAAGAAGACTCATTAACAATCTGTGATGTGGAGACAACACAAGTTTGCTTGCTGAAAGTGAAAATGACTTGAAACACTTACTGATGAAGATCAAAGACTACTATTGGTGGTATGGATTACACCTTAGAATAAGGAAAATGAAAATCCCCACAACTGGACAAATAAGCAGCATCACGATAAATGGAGAAAAGACTGAAGCTGTCAAACTCATGTTGCTTGGTTCCACATCTATACCAATAGAAGCAGCAGTCAAGTATACCAGGCATCGTATTGCACTGGGCAGATCAGCTACAAAAGACCTCTTTAAAGTGCTGAAGAGCAAAGATTTCTCTTTGAAGACTAATATGTGCCTAATCCAAGCCATGGTATTTACAATCGCTTCATATGTATGTGAGAGCAATGAATAAAGAAGACTGAAGAAGAGTTGATGCATTTGAGTTGTGGTGTTGGCAAAGAATAATGAAAGTACTATGGACTTCCAGAAGTACTAAAAAATCTGTTACAGAAGAAGTGCAGCTGGAATGCTCCTCAGAAGCCAGAATGGCCATACTCCATCTCACCTACTTGGTCATGTTGTCAGAAGGGACCATTCCCTGGAGAAGGATATCATGTTTGATAAAGTGGAGGCTCAGCAAAAAAGGGGAAGGCCCTCAACAAGATGGATTGACACAGTGGCTACAATGACGGACTCAGTTATAGCAAGGATTGTGAGGCTCAATTGCACATTGGGTCACTATGAGTAGAACCCGACTTGACAGTACCTAACAACAACAACTTCAGCATCTTAAAAATGGGCACTAAAATAGTGTATTTCTTAATGGGTTAGAATGCCTAAAAGGATACAATTCGTGTAACATGCTTAGAATAATTTAAAAGGAATCATTTAAGGATATAGGTTTCTATATAAGTCTTATCTGTGGAGAAACATGAAAATAAAGTACATTTAGAACTAGTCTTTAAATATTTTTTATACTGGACCATTATTGATTGTGATTTTAGATAAAACATTTAAAGCATAACTAATAGTTTTAAAATCATCTCCCACTTCCAATGTATCTATGATTAAATACGTAATTATCTAAATTATGTAATTTAGTACCTGTGTAGAACACATAGTCTTAAATCCATCTCTTGTATTAAATGTCTTATATAAATATATTTCAAAATAAATATATTTCATAATTCTGCCCAATTTCTGTAGGTTCAGACCATTCAACAAGTATTCAACTTAATATCTTCTGAGTTGCACATTAATAATACTCTTTTAAAGATATAACCCTTGATTTCCTGGAGACTCTCTTATCATGGAATAAAATAAATGAAAAATGTTTTCTCTCTCTCCCTCTCTTTCTCTCTCTCCCTTTTTCTGTTGGAGACAAAAGCCTTCGAAACTAAAGCAAAAGAGTTTTTCACTAAAATACAAAAGATTAGGAATACATGATTTAAATTTTGAGTATCAAAGAAATTTGTTCTACTTTATCATTACATGTTCAAGAAGCAAGTTTCCAGAGAAAGCATCATAGGTGTGATCTTCATTTAAATGCAAATATAGCATGAATGCTTTATTAATGCGTGTAAGCTACTTGCTGTAGCAAACAACAGGAATTAGAGGAGATAGGGGCTCTGTTCCATGCAGTCATCTGTTGTGATTATTGTTGTTATATGCCATCGACTCATAGCGACCCCTCCTTGGGTTGCCAAGGCAGTATCACTACGGAAGTAGAAGTAGATTGCCCCATCTGCCTTCCGAGGAGTGGCTGGTGGGTGTGAACCGCCAGCCTTCTTTCTGGTTAGCAGTCAAGTGCCTTAGGCACTACGCTACCAGAGCTCCCGAGGGGACCCTAAATTCTTTCATTATTTTTATTGCACCTTTTCAGGTGCTACTAATCCTCTCCATTCAGCCTGCAGGTGAAAGAGAACAGGATTACATGTGGAAGGTTTACAAACCTAGAATTAAGGCACATAATTTGATGTGTAAGAACTCTGGTAGCATAGTGCCTAAGGCACTTGACTGCTAACCAGAAGGCTGGCCATTCAAACCCACCAGCCAGTCCTTGGAAGGAAGATGGGGAAATCTACTTCCGTAGTGATACTGCCTCGGAAACCCAAGGAGGGATCGCTATGAGTCAGGTCCAACTCAATGGCACATAACAACAACAATTTGATGTGTATGCCATCAGTCAGAATTTAGTTATGCGACCACCTTATTGGAAGAGAAGCTAGAAAGTTGTTGTCTAGCTGAATGCACAAGAAGAAAAGAAGAACATGGACATTGCTCGGCACCAGTCATCTCTGCCTTGAGTGGGCAAATCCTATGTTAAGAATCAAGAATTGTCAATTACTGAAATTGTTGCTATGCAGAGCTGATCACTGAAGACAAATTTAAGGAGCTAAGGGACATCTGGGAAAGAGCTCCTAATCCTTGTCTCTGGCATTTGAAAAAAAATGTTCTGTTACGGAAAATCAATTGGCCCAGACTTAGATTCAGTATAAGAAAAGGGCAATTCGGCTTCTAAAACTGACTTAGAAACCTGTTGCTGTTAAAACCCATGGCTCAAGATTAAGGCCAGACATCCAGCCAAAAAAAGACAGGCATATGGCCTAAACATTTACATCAGGTAAATATACTACTTGGAGTGATCAGTCATGGGAGAACAGAAGGGCAGTGTATGCACAGGGAGACAGCTTGGTGGGTGGGAGTACATGAGAGGGAAGGATACAGGGAAGAGATAACTATGGGGAGGAAGTGAGAAGAGAGCTGCTACATTGTGGGAAATTGCAGCCAATGTCATGAGACAAAACGTGTATGAACTGCTATATGGGAAATGAATTTGCTCTATTAACTTTCACACAAATTCCAATTTAAAAAAAAAAAAAAAAAAAAAAGATCAAGGCCAGAGAGCTTTAGCATAAAGGGAAGATTAAGCCTCAGGACTCATAGAGTCAGCCACTCTAAAATAAAATGTGCACCTAAGAAAAATTGCTGATCATAGGTGTGAACATTCATAAAAAACAGTTGCTGTCCAGTCAATTTTGAATCATGGCAACTCCATGTGTGTTAGAGTAATACTATGTCCTATGGGATTTTCAATGGGTGATTTTTGGACCTAGATGCCAGGCCTTTCTTCTGAGGCATCTCTGGATGGACTCCAACCATTTGATTAGCAGCAGAGTATGGTAACCATTTGTATCACTCAAGGATATGGACATTCAAGAGGGAATATAATCTTAATGTAACGTGGGATAGTTTGTCAGCAAGGGAAGGGAGAATTATTCCTCTTCACAGGATTTATGTGGCCTATTCCATGGCCTTATTCAAAGAGATTCATCTCAAAGAAGAGCATGTGAGGTACCAGCCTGCTTCAGCTGCTTTCTGTCGCAATGAGAAGCTTTGCAAAAATACCAGTGATTATGTTTCATCATTTGATATAGAAATCGGAAGCAATTCTCATTCTTGGTAGCTTCTTTCCCAAGAGTTGGGGGACAAAAGGGAAATTTCAATAAAGACCTATTAAATTGCCTATTAATTCCACAGGTAGAACTTCCAAATAATTTATATAAAGCTTTTTTTTAAATTTTATTTTTATTGTGATTTGAGTGAAAGTTTACAGAACAAATTCACTTTCCATACAGCAGCTAACATACACTTTGTCTCATGACATTGACTGCAATTTCCCACAATGCAACAGCTCCCTTCCCACTTCCTCCTCATAATTACCCCTTCCTTGTGTTCTTCCATCCCATGCAATCTCGCCCCCCAGGCTGTATGCCTGTGGATACATAGCCTTTCTATTCTCCCATGATTCATCTCTCCAAGGAGTGTGTCTACTTAATGTATATGTTCACCTCATATGCTTGTCTTTTGTTCGGCTGGAACCCACAAGAGTGGGTTCAGTTCCAGATCTGAGGGGTAGCTAGCGGTCATAGTCTCACTGGTTCCATTAGGCTCTATCAGACCAGCAAAACCGGTCTCTCTCTTTTTTTTATTTTTAATTTTTTTTTTTTTATTTTGAGTTTTGTTCTACAATGTTCTCCCACTCTATCCAGGATCTCCTACAGAGATACACCTCCAAGTGGTTGACAGTGGGAGCTGGGCACCGTCTAGTTCTGGTCTCATAGTCACATAGGCTGGGATCACATGGCGGACCAGTCCTGTGGACTAATTGTTTCCATGTGTCTTTGGTTTTCTTTATTCTTCTTTGCTCAGGATGAGGAAAGACCCATCGTTACATCTAGATGGCCACTTGCAAGCTCTTAAGATCCCAGTCACTAGTCACCAAAGTAGGATGTTGAACAATGCTTTTGTGTAGTATGTTATTTCAATTGAGCTTAATGTCCCCTGCAACCATGGTCCCAAGCCCACAGGTCCAACTGCTTGCTCCCTCTGGGTAGCTGTCTGTGGCCAAGAAGTGACTATAACCTTGTCCTTTGTCATCTTTACTATATACCTGGGAATTCTTACAGAACATACAAATGTACTTGTGGAAACTTTGTCTCCCAATCCTGTGCATGGTCATGGGCACACTCCCCACTGCATAGACATACCTAATAATTCAGTCTGTCCATCCATCTATCCACCCACATACCCATGTTTACCTTCACTGACATCGCAGTACTGTATGTACAAAAATGTTCATATTTGTTGTATGTACCTCACATGTACCTCTCTATGTCTTCCTTTTCCTCAATTCCACCATGTTGAGCACTCATATTTGGTACATTGCCCTTCTCTTCACCCAAATCCATACTACCTATGTAACAGTGTTCCATCCCCTCCCCTCACACCCCTGGTAAACAACAAACATAATTTCCTTCCATATATAAACCTTTACTTGACTTTTTACAACAATGGACTAATCCAATATTTATCTTTCTGTGATTAACGTATTTCACTCAGCACAAAGTCTTCCAAGTTTATCCACATTATGCGGTGTTTGGCAGATTCTATGTTATTCTTTAGAGCTGCAAAGTATTCCATTGTGCATATGTACCATAGTTTGATTATCCATTCTTTTGTTGATGGACAGCTAGGTTGTTTTCATCTTGTGGCTATTGTAAATAGTGATGCTATGAACATGGGTGTGCATATATCTGTTCTTGTCCTGGCTCTCCCTTCTTTAGGACAGATACCTAGTAATGGAAGGCTGGGTCAAATGGTATTTCTAATTACAACTTTTTAAGGAATCACCATACCGTGTTCCACGGTGGTTGTATCATTTGACAGTCCCACCAGCAGTATATGAGAGTCTCAAACTCTACACATCTTCACCAGCATTTGTTATTTTCTGTCTTGTTGAACTTTGCTACTAGTGCTTGGGCAAGATGGTATCTCGTTGTTTTGATTTGCATCTGCTTAAGGCACTTGCCTGCTAACCAGAAGGCTGGTGGTTCAAACTCACCAGCCACTCCTCGGAAGGAAGGTTGGGCAATCTACTTCTATAGTGATACTGCCTCGGAAACCCAAGGAGGAGTCGCTATGAGTAGGGTCCAACTAGACAAGACATAACAACAACAATGATTAATGATCGTGAGCATTTCTTCATATGTTTGTTGGCCGCCTGAATATCCTCTTTGTTGAAATGTCTATTCATGTCTTCTGAACATCTTTAATTGGATTATTTGTCTTTTTGTTGTTGAGGAGATGGAGCTTTCTACAAATTCAAGACATAAGTCCCTTGTCAGATATATCATTGCTGAATATTTTTTCCCAATTCGTAAGTTCTCTTTTGACTCTTTTGGAGAGGTCTTTGGAAGCATACAAAAATTTAATTTTTAGACAGTCCATTCATCTAGTATCTGTTCTACTGTTTGTACATTTTGGGTTATGATTTATAGTCTAATTATGCCATGTATTAGGCCCCCTAAATTGCCCCTAGTTTTCCCTTGAGGAACTTTATAGTTTTAGGTTTCACATTTAAGTCTTTGATCCATCTGGAGTTAGTTTTTGTGT
>NW_006921720.1:246610-250306 GCF_000298275.1 Orycteropus afer afer
TTTTTTTTGGAATGTTTGGTAGAATCCTCCAGTGCAATCATCTGGGCAAAGATTTTTTTTTGTTGTTGGTAATTTTTTTATGATCTGTTCAATTTATTTTTCTGTAATGGATCAGTTTAACTTTTCCACCTCAGTCTGTGTTAGTTTAGGTAAGTAATGTGTTTCTAGAAATCTCTCCATTTCTGCCAGATTTTCAAATGTGTTGGAGTACAGTTCTTCATACTACCATGACATTAATCCTTTTTTATTTCAGTTGGTTCTGTTGTGATGTCCTTCATTTCATTTCTTAATATTTAATTTCTTATTTATGTTATTAGTATTCTCTCCCTCTTTTCCTTTCTTGAATTTGCCTTTGGTTTGTCAATTTTATTAATCTCTTTAAAAAAACTAGCTTCTAGTCTTGTTGATTTTTTTCTATTGTCTTTCTACTTTCTGTTTCATTTATTTCTGCTCAAATCTTTATTTTCTTTCTCGTTACTATAAGCTTTTCTTGCTGTTCTTTGTCTAATTGTTGAAGATGTTGGTTTAAAGTGTGATTTTGGCTCTTTCTTCTTTTTGATGTGTGTGTTTATCACTATAAATTGGCCTCTGATCACTGCTTTTTTTGTGTCCCAAAGATTTTGGTATGTTGTGTTTTCATTTTCATTTTCATCAAGGAATTTTTTAATTTCATTTTTTATTTCTTCTGTTACCAAGTCTTTCTTAAGGAGGGTGTTGTTCAGTTTCCATGTGTTTGCTCTTTTTCCGTTCATCTTCCTATTGTTGATTTCTAATTTGATAGCATTGTGATCTGAGAAGGTGCTTTGCAATATTTCATTGTTTTAGAATTTATTAAGTATTGCTTTATGGCCTAATATATGGTCTATCAAGGAAAATGTTCCGTGTGCACTGGAAAAGAATGTATATTGTGCTGTTGTTGGGTGAAGTGCTCTGTACATGTCTGTGGTAGTTAAATTTGTATGTCAACTTGGCTGGGCCTGGTTGAGTGGCTGGTGGTAGTTATTCCCCATGATGAGACTGACAATGAACTCCATGGTGAGACCTACAACAAGCAGCTGAGTAACTGCCTTTGTGATGTGGTTTGCTTCCTGTATATGAGGAGAAGGCTTGGGGAGAGTCTCTAGCTTATGGCATGCTTGGACCCTGCATGTATTCATGTCATTGCTCAGCAGCCTGCCAGCTTGCCCAAGCTTGAGACTTTCAATGGACTTGAATTTGGGGACTTCCGTGTGGTTTGATAACATTGGGACTGTGCCTTTTTACTTGTCAACCTTGGGCTTGTCAGCCTCAGCACTAGGTAACAAGAACAATGCCTATAACTTCAAGTTGGTGGATTGTATTGTTTAGCTCTTCTGTGTTTTTGTTGAGCTTCTTTCCAGTTGTCCTATTGTTCATTGAAAGTGGAGTATTAAAGTCTCCTACTTTGAGAGTATTGTTGTTGTTGTTATATGCCGTCGAGTCAGACCTGACTCACAGCAACCCCTCCTTGGGTTTCTGAGGCAGTATCACTACGGAAGTAGATTGCCCAACCTTCCTTCTGAGGAGTGGCTACTGGGTTTGAACCAACAGCTTTCTGGTTAGCAGTCAAGTGGCCTTAGGCACTATGCTACCAGAGCTTCCTACTTTGAGTGTAGAGTCATCAATTTGCCTTTTCAATTCTGCTAAAAATCTGATTTTTATATTTTGAGGCTCTTTCATTTGGTCCATAGATATTTATTATGGTTATATCTTCTTGTTCAATTGATCCTTTAATCATTATATAATGTCCTTCCTTGACTCTCATGGTGGTTTTTGTCTTAAAGTCAAATTTATCAGTAATTAATTTTGCATCTCCTGCTCTTTTTTGGTTGCAATCTGCTTAATATATAATTTTCCAAACTTTGATTTTTAGCCTATTTTTGTCTTTGTCTCTAAGGTGTATCTCTTGTAGATAACATATTGATGGGTTATGTTTTCTTATCCAGGCTGCAACTCTCTGTCTCAAGTGGTGCATTTAATCCATTGACATTTAGTGAAATTATTGACAAGTATGAATTGGTTGCTGTCATTTTGTTATGTGTTTTTTCATGGTGTTCTTGATTTCTTTGTTCCATATAATCTTCTGTGCTGAGCTCATTATGTTTATGAATCATGTTATCATTTCCTTTGTTGCTATTGTTTTAGTATTTGCTAAATATTTGTGTTTCTTCCCTTTTTATTCTGATGTGAAGGTTTATCATTTTTCTTAGAGGTTACCCGGTGATTTATAATTTTCTCCCTGAGGGTAGAACAGTCTATTCCATGTTGCAACTCTCTTGACTTCCTCACCATTTAGCAGTTCTTTAACAACATTTGTTCCCTCATTTTGGTTTGTAGTTGTCCTCATTTACCAATTGATGTCTCTGGTTCTCTGTTTACAATCTTGTAAGCTTATTTTACTTTGGATATTTTCATATCTGTGTTGCTTTCTGGGTTATGTCATCTTGTATATTAATCAACTACTGTTGTTTGATACTATTAGTTCTATGTTCAAAGGACTCCCTTTAGTATCTCTTGTAAGAACACCATGGTTTTAACAAATTCCCTTAACTTCTGCTTACCCGGTAATATCCTAAATTCACCATCATATTTGAGGGACAATTTTGACAGCTATATAATACTTGCTTGGAAATTTTTCTCTTTCAGGGTTGTATATCTACATCCCATTGTGTTCTTGCACATGGTTTCTGCTGAGAAATCAGAGCTTAGTCTTATTGGTTGTCCTTTGTAGGTAACTTCAGTTTTTCCATACTGCTTTCAGGATTCTTTCTTTGTCTTTGGTTTTGATGAGTTTGATGATGATATATGTTGGTGATTTTCTTTGGGGGTCTATCCTGTTTGGGGTTTGTTGGACTTCCTGAATGGATATATTCTCATCTTTCATCATATCATGGAAGTTCTCTTCTAACAAATCTTGGACAATTTTTTCAGTGGTTTTCTTTTTCTTTTTCTGTTCTGGAATTCCGATTACATGTAGGTTATTCCTTTTGATGGTATCCCACATTAACCTTAGGCTTTCTTCATTTTGTTTTGATCTTTTGTCTGATTGATCCCTTTTCAGAGAAGTATTAAGGTACTGTCATTAATCTCATTAATTCTGTCTTCCATTGATTCAATTCTACTCCTTTAACTTTTCAATGTGTTATCTATTTCTGAAAATTTAGTATTAATCTTCTGAATATCTATCTGTCGATTTTGTATCATTTCTAATTTTTCATTTATTTTGTCATTTTGTTCTTCTATTTTCTTCCAAACTTGTTCTAGGGTTTTGTCTGTGTTTACCTTAATTTTGTTAGTGTTTTCCTTGATCTGTCTCTCAATGCTTTGAGGATATCTAAGTGTAATTCTTTTGAATTCCTTATCAGGGAGTTCCAATGCTGCTTCTTCCTCAGGGATATGCTCTGGGTCTGTATTGTGCTCCCTTGTTTTTCCTGCTTTATCTTGCTTCTTTGTGTGGACCCTGGTGGTCTGTTTTCTCCATGACATTGTGACATAATTGTATTTAGATCTTTGTTATCTGCTTATAAAGAACAGTTAAGAGTGAGTCAGGAGGCGGCAAGATGGCGGAGTAGGCAGAAGGATTGCACAGACCCTCTTCAACAAAGAAAAGGGAAACCAATTAACACAGACACAGAAGATAATCTTGGATCCCTGAGCCTTGAAGGGAAGGATACAGAA
>NW_006921720.1:258757-296747 GCF_000298275.1 Orycteropus afer afer
GGTCAATGACATGAGACAAAGTATATGTGAACTGCTGTTTGAAAAGTGAATTTACTCTGTAAATCTTCACCCAAATC
The DNA here is from genome assembly GCF_000298275.1 of Orycteropus afer afer. Classification (NCBI taxonomy): domain Eukaryota; kingdom Metazoa; phylum Chordata; class Mammalia; order Tubulidentata; family Orycteropodidae; genus Orycteropus; species Orycteropus afer. The sequence goes on from NW_006921720.1 coordinate 258,835, forward strand.
AAAATAAAATTAAAAAAAGAGTGAGTCAGGGTCTTCTTAGTTGTCATTATCATTGGCCAGTTGGTGGAGAAGGAAGTGGTCACTTTCATTTAGTGAGTGGAACTGCCAGAGGTGCAGGTGTGGTTGCATTGTATGGGCATGGTTGCTGTCTCCCACTCAGACAAAAATAACAACCAAAAAATATCAAAAAAGTGAAAGCAAGTGGACAAAAACACACTGTACATACAAACAGGAACAATCACCAAAAAAAGACTGCAATATCTGGGGAGGGAGCAATAAGAGAAAAAAGGTAGAGTAGGAGCATAATGAAGAAAAAAATGGGAAAAATGCAGAAAGAAAAACAAGAAATGGGGATAACTATGAGAAGGAAAAAAAAAATAGAAACCAGCAACAGGGAAGAGAGAAAAAGCTGAAAACTAGAACCTAGGAAGGGAAGAATAAGGAATAATAATAAAAAGGATGGAAAAAAAAAAGAAGAAAACGAATTTTAAAACAGACTAAACAAATAAACTGGGGGAAAAAAAAAAAAAAGGAAAAATCATCTGGGAAGGAAAGGGCAGGGCAGGGCACCAAGGCACCAAGGCTCCATCAGGTCACACAGACTGGGATGAAATTCCTTTCAGCCCAGAAGGTGAGTGAGAGTGAGGGTTGGCCACACCTCCATTTAGTAAGAGGGTGTGGGGTATAAGAGTAACAAGGGTAATATCACACCTTTCCAGTTATTGGTGTCCGGAATGTCCTTGAGAGAATCTGAGAGAATGCTGTTGCTTTAAATATCCCAAATAGGCAAATTGCTTGTAAACATTCAAAATGGCTGTGCCCTCTGAGCAGCCAAAAGTCCACAGCCCATCTCCCATTTCATTTTTTATTCCCCAGCCATCAGTGCAGTCCTCTGTGCACCCCCTGGCCAGCAGGGCCAATTTTTAGGTTAATTCTTATGTCCTAGCACCACTTGGCAATATCCAAGTTGTCCATGCTCTCAGGATCACTGATAGACTGCAGCTTTGTATGTATTCTTTTTTGGTGTTTTCATGCAAGTTCTTCTACTAGTTGGAGTTTAGTCCACTAGTGTATCCTTTTCAAAGCTCAGGACTCCAGGATTTTTTCTGTATCTGTGTTAATTGGTTGCCCTTTTCTTTGTTGCAGAGGGTCTGTATAGTTTGCCTGTCTATTCCACCATCTTACCGGAACTCCAATTTATAAAGAATTTTAAAAGTGATATATAATAATATACCTAGAATTCATGGAGATCATCCCAGTTACAGATATTTTACTTTCTTTCTTTATAGATATGGTTGTCAAATGAGAAAATGTTTATAAAACACTATATAAATCAAGTTGCCTTTAAGTAGATTATGACTTATGGTGGCACCACGGATGTCAGTACTCTGCTCTATAGGGATTTCAACTACTGAATTTTGGGAAGAAGTATGCCAAACCTTTCTTCTGAGGCATCTCTGCGTGGACCCAATCTCCAGTCTTTTGGTTAGCAGTTAAGTGTGTTAACCATTCACACAAACCAAGGTTACATTACATAGTGTATTATATAAAAGTAATTTTTTATTATATTTTTCTTATTAATATTACCAATATATACCTGTGTTGTGCTAAAAGATCTATTCATCCTTTATAATTAAAGCATTGTGTGTTCTTTCACAAAAATTCATTTTCATATTAAGTGTGATATATATATATATACATAGAGGGAGAGGGAAAGATATATATAGAGAGAGAGAGAGACAGACAGACAGCTCAGGTGGTTTAGTGGTTAAGGCATTTTTCTGTTAACCAAAAGGTTGGTGGCAAGAACCCACCATCTGCTCTGTAGAAGAAGGATGAGGCAGATGAGGCAATCTGCTTCCATAAGGATTTAGAGCCTTGGAAACAAAATGGGAGTCACTATGAGTCAGAATCTGCTGATAGCACTGAGTTTGGCTATATACATATATAATATCCATATAAATAAATATGTGTTATATGGATCTTGTTTATATTGGGGAATGGGTTTGAAGGATTGAGACCTGTTGCAATTTAATGTAAATTTTGTTTCATTTGTATTCCCATAGTTATATATGTCTGGGCTTTGAAATAGGGTTAGCTCATTAGTAGATATTGTTTTACTATAGAAGCATCTTTGTTTCTTCCACATGGCAATTTATTGCTATCCTAAACAAATGATAGAAGGTACTTCAATGGCATAGATGGTCTGTGCTTGGCCGGTAAACCCAAGTTTGCTGGTTCAAAACCACCTTGTCATATTGTGGTAGAACCAGGTCTGGCAATCGGCTTCCATAATGATTACCCCACTCGGTAGCCTGTGGAGTCTCTCTAAATGAACACATGAACAAATTCATAACTAAATGATGGGTAATAAAAATAAACCCACGAGTCATGGTAGGGTGGGTTGTCTTACTCCTCTCAAGGGTAAGGACTAGGCCTGATAGTTGAAATACTTTAGCAACTATATGTAATCAGTAAAACAGCATTTTCTATGCTACACAATGTCCCAGGACATTCAGTATATCCAATCATTTTGGAAAGAAAACATGTCACAATGGAGTCTTGTGGCAGGATTCGGGAAAATTTTTTCCAATTTCAATGATCAACAGTAAATGTTCATCTGAGAACCTCTGCTAGAATTGAAACTTATGACAAGTGAAAACAGAATGGAAGAAAAGAACTTTAGAATTATAGACCAAAAAGCAACATCACATTGTACTAACAAGTTAACCAAAGCCCAAAAGGGTCATATAGCAGGCTAGAGACATAGCCTGTGACTGAGGCTAGTTTGAATTTAGAACAAGAACCAAACGTAAGGGAAGTTATTTAAAGTCATTTTGGATTCACTTTCCCTTTGTTTTCTTCATGTAATAAAAAACATTTACCAAATATTTTCTAAGTATTTGTCCTTAAACCTTAAATGACTTAGAGACAAACATTTAAGTCAGAAAATAGAATTTAAAAAATAAAAAAAATACCTCACTACCATCAAGTTGAACCTGACTCATAGCAAACCCTCCTTGGGTTTCCAAGGCTGTATCTTTACAGAAGTAGGTTGCCCAATCTTTCTTCCAAGGAGTGACTGGTGGCTTTGAACCACCAGCTTTGTGGTTAGCAGTCAAATGCCTCATGCACTATGACACCAGAGCTCCCAGAAAATAGAATAAGTCACGGTATAACATAAAGTGATACATAAGCTATAAAATGTTTGTTTAAATAATTGATGAAATTTTGAGGAAGTGAAGTATTCACAGAGAAAATGTAGTTTTCTATCTGAATGGAATATCTAATTTTTAAAATAAAATTCCTTTCCTTTTTCATTACTTCTCTTGCCTTACTCTTGTGGTCTCTTGAAAGAACTGAAACTCTGTCAGAAAGATAGAACTTTTAGCCATAAAAACAGGATTTGTTGCAAAAAGGAAAACAGACATTTCAACTTTGTGGCTTTACTAGTTACATGTATCATTGAGAAACCTGTGTTCCCTGGAGTTGGACAGATTTAGGTAAACATATGTTTCCTTGAAAAGACTTGCCAGGAAAGTCTGGTTTTGTTATTAAAATAGGATTGCCATTTACAGCAGGTGGATTCTGCTATTGTTTTTAGCTTCCTTCTTTCCTTCCCCAACACCTTTCAGGAATAAGAAGCTAGATGAGACCATTATACACCTTCCTTAGTTAAGTTTCTCAATTCTAGTTTGAAGGGCCTTTTACCAACTGAAACAAAGCATCTTGAGATGGGGCTATTATTTTGATAATGGCTTCCTTAATCTGTCCATTACTAAAGAACTGGAAGTATCTATTAAAATATTCAGCCACTGCTAAAATAAAAAGTGGAATGGAACTCTACAGAGAAGGAAAAAAAACCTTTCAAATCTATGTTTACTCAAAGAACTTGTCCATTCTTTCTCGACAGAGGTATAATGATATAGATGACCAGGTGGATAAGTTATGGTTTCGGGTACAGTGTTTGTCAGTGGTCCCTTTAATGATCACCATGGCTCCATTTGGTCACAAAGCCATAGATAATCACACTAATTTCTGATGTTCTATTGCATATTAAGGGTAAACTCAAGATAAAATTCTAAGATAGTTTATGCTTAGCTCCAAAATCATTCCTCTGTCAGAGCTTGCTTTGCCCTTTAAGTCATCCTTGAAAATCACTCTATTTTTTTTTCCTATTGAGCTCTTATTCTCAAGATTTTTAGTCACTACCAGAGAGTGAAGCAAGTAACTAGTTCCTGCCAAAGTGGTAGCTGATAAGGCTTCAATTAAGGCCCATTTCAGAATCCATTTATTTATTTACTCTGTAACATGTAAAAGAGAAATTCTCTAAAACTGAGTCCTATTTCTTTAAATTTAGTGTATAAAAATATTCTTTTCTATCAAGATCAAACATTTAAATTTGTGACATATCAGTAGTCTCAGTATGTGGAAAATCAAGCCACCTATTTCCTCTTTTCAGAAGGCAAAGCCTGAATATAGGTTGCTGTCTATATCTCTATGTATTTATTACAAAATAAATAAATAAAAGTCTAAAAATTCAGAAGATATGATTCCTCCTAAACAGTAAACATTATAGTAAACAGAGACTTTTGTAGAGAAATTACGTGGCAATGACCAGGACTTCAGATTCAGGAAGACAAACCTCGCTTGGGATGGAAAGAGGCCTATAAGGATATTCAGAAGTTCACTGAAGAAGGATGATAAAGTCCATGAGCTACTGATAGGTGGGACCGATAGCAGGAAAGTGGAATATGACAATGCAGCCTAGGAAGGTATATTGTTTTCAGAGCATTCTATGAGTTTTTAGCAGAGATTTAAAGAACTGAAAAGTAATTTAGCATAATACTGCTAAAGAGAGCACAATATCCCAGTCTCTAAAATAGATAGATAGCAAAGACTATGAGAATGACACAGCACCAGGCAGTGTTCCATTTAGTTGTACATAGGGCCACTATGAGTTGGAACCCACTTGACAGCACCTAACGACAACAAAAATAGATACAGCACCAATCAAGAGAGTGAGTCTGTGGGATATAACTGAAAACTAATGGAAGGGTGAGGCAGGGGCTTGGGTACAAAATAAATAAATAAGGCAAGAGTCAAATAGTAACAATTTTGGGTAGAAGATAAGAGTCTTTTAAGCACTGAATTTCAACTTCTGGTTATGATGTTGAAAAGGGAAAGAAAAGAAATTACTTTCCATGTTAAACAATAATAAGCTGGACACAACACATAGAACAACATGTAGCACCGGAAAGAAATTTTTGAAAAAAAGGGAGGAAAAAAGGTGAGTCTCATGATTAATGATGTAGTGTTTCCCTTTGATTAGTGTTTATGAGTTACATACTTTTCCAAACTTTTATTTTAATCTACCTGTATCTTTATGTTTTAAGTTGTATTCTTTCAGGCACCATGCATTTGTGTTTTCTTTTTCTGTAATCAGATAATCTTTGCCTTTTATTTGAGGTGCTTTGACTGCTTATATTCAGTGTGATTACTTAAATGATTGTATTTAAATCTACCCTCTTGACAATACTTTACATTTCTCCCATCTTTACATAGTTTTTTTAATCACCTTTTCTACGTATCTACCTTCTTTTGGGTTATATTGAGTAGTTAAATATTTTTTAAATGTTTTTAGAAATTAAAAAAAATTTTTCACACCGACTCACATGTGTACCATTTTTGGTGCTTTTCATTCTTTGTGTAAATCCCAAATCCCATTTGCTATAAATTTCCTTCTAGCTGAAAAATTTTCTTTTAACATTTCTTGTCATGGTGGTTAGCTGGGGATGACTTATGTCAACTCTTGTATGTACGAAAAGGTTTTATTTCATCTTTCTTCACTGATGCATTCCACGTGTACAGAATAGTGTTTGTACCAAAATAAACATGCAATAAATAAATATTGAGTGATTAACTCAATAAATAAATAAATGAACATTAAAGTTAAACCTAGTTCTCCATTTAAAAAAAAATATGCTATCTACTTTATGTATATAAATAAATATAAATTTGTTTGAATTAAGAAACATGACAAATGCAGGTTCTGACAATACGCAGGTTCTTAGCTATGATCTCATAAAAAATTAGTTTTGCTCTTTGTTGTTGTCATGTGCCATCGAGTCTGACCCGACTCATAGTGACCCCTCCTTGGGTTTCTGAGGCGGTATCACTGCAGAAGTAGATTGCCCCATCTTCCTTCTCAGGAGTGACTGGTGGGTTTGAACCGCCAGCCTTCTGGTTAGCAGTCAAGTGCCTTAGTCTGATCAATTTTTACACAAAATACTCTATTTCTTTATACAATACAATGCCATTCAAATAGACACCACCTGACATTGTGTAAGAAGAGAAAAAAAAAATCACCATCACGCTGTACATTTTGAGGTGGTTCTCCTCAAGCATTTCCAAAATACGTCATATTGGCAAAATGTTAAATTATTTCAAGCCAAAGTTCTAAAGAAGAATTAGCTAGATGGTAATATAGGCTGAAATAACCAATATAACTTCCAAAAGGTTTTAATAAACTGAAAAATGTAGCCTAAAATAATAAGAAAATCCACTGACCTCTTAACAATTATATAAATTCACTACTGAAATCTAATTCCCTCACTAAGAACTATCAGAATTGAATAATAAATATCTTTTCATGACAAGGAAAAATTCTCTCAGTGGTTTGACAAATACATTAGAAACAAAGAAGGAAAGACATCAGAAAACACTATGCAGGTATTTCCTGATTTGCAACATATTCAAGTTATCACAAATCACACTTACATATACATATATACACTTACAAATACATATATATTTCATACACACACACACACACACACACACATCCTACTATTAGTGATATATACTGTGTATAATTTTATAGTGTATAATTTACTGGTTATCATTCTCAGATATAATATTGGCAATCCTCAAAGACAAATAATGATTATTTACTGATAATAAAAGGCAATAATAATGAAAACAAAAAATAAAATGAAGTATTTGCTTACATCAGTACTGAGTTATGATGGAGTCAGAAACTACCTGTAAAAAAAAAAATTCTTTCTTAATCCTATGTGAAATTACTAGGTATCTATTAATAGCTAGCTTTTTTTAACTGAAAAATATAATTAAAGATTGTGAGATTAAATGACATGCTGTTTTCAACTTTTTTTTTCATATTTTGGTTTTCATATGCAGTTTTTAAAATGTATTTTAAACCAAGGAACTATGTACAAATTATAATTATAATACCTTCAAAATTCAGATTGCTAATACTGGAGCTTTGTTGTTGTTGTTGTTGTTTGCCGTGGAGTCGGCCCCGACTCATAGCGACCCCTCCTTGGGTTTCCGAGGCAGTATCACTACGGAAGTAGGATTGCCCAACCTTCCTTCCGAGGAGTGGCTGGTGGGTTTGAACCGCCAGCCTTCTGGTAAGCAGTCAAGTGCCTTAGGCACTATGCTACCAGAGCGACTCGACGGCACATAACAACAACAACAACAACAATACTGGAGCTTCTAGAATGCAAATGTTTCTTATGGTTTCTGGCTAATAATCTATATACTTCTTTATAGTGTATGTTATCACTATATATAGTGTTATATTCATTGCAGTTATTTAACACATATGTATTAAATAGTGAATTAATAATAACAATAACTCTGATATAAACCTGAATTCCTAAACATCACATGAGTTTTTGAAGAAATAAAAATTTTCAAATAGCTGCCCTTAAAGAACACTGTTCTGCCTCAGTTTCTCCTCTCATCATTACACAGATTAACTCCATTAACATTCAACTTGCTTTTCCAAACTGAATTTCTGTTCTATCAAACATATAAAGACAATTATAAGAAAATAACTCCACCTATTTATACCTATGATTTTATACTATGTTCAGTCCATATTGAATAATGTGCTCTCATAATATTTAAGATTTCAATAAATTTTAGGAAAAATTGATTCATTATAACTTTAAATTTGGTGGTGTATCTTGATATTTAGTCATGTGATCTTCAATTCAAGGTTATTTCTTAAGAATAAGAATTGTAACATAAGGAATATTGCTTAATATTTGCTTACCCAATTCAGGTGAAAAACTTGTAATTTGCATGCTTTCCCCACATACTACCCCAACTCCATGCCAAATACTGTTCAGGAAGATAACTCACTGAATGGGAAAATTGATGCCTCAGTACCTCTATTACAAAAAAAAAAAAACCAAAAAACAAAAAAACACATCATACTTTTTGGACATGACTATGACTACATTTCAGTGATTATATCTAATAACTTCAAATCCAAGGATACACTGAGGAAAATTATTTTATTTTTTTAAAAGCAGGTACATTTATAAAGGTACATAAATAGATACACGTAATAGTTAATATGATATATAATTTTAAAATCGAAAAATGCAAATAATTGAAAAGCAACGTTTTTATTTGGAAAGTTTTTCATTCACAGAGATTGTGGTGACCTATTGACAGTAAAATTAATTAAAAATGAGAAATCCAAAATTGGGACCTGGGATATTATGGAAATTTTTATAGAAGACAATATGTTCTCCTATTAGGAAATAAATATACATCTGTACACTATTTTCTTATTTTTCAAATGTTAATTTATTATTTCACCATCACCCCCACCCTGTATGATACATGTCTCCCCACGTGTGAGTTTCCTTTCTCCAAGGAAACCTACTTATTCAGCCTGGAAAGCAGGCTTCAGGAAGGAGGAACATAGAAATTTTATTTCTAAAGAGTATACTTTAAGTAGGAGCTCTGGTAGCTTAGTGCCTAAGGCACTTGACTGCTAATCAGAAGGCTGGCGGTTCAAACCCACCAGCCACTCCTCGGAAGGAAGGTTGGGCATTCCTACTTCTGTAGTGATACTGCCTCAGAAACCCAAGGAGGAGTCGCTATGAGTCGGGGGCAACTTGACAGCACATAATAACAACAACAACAACATACTTTAAGTATATGTTTACTTCAGTGCTACAGAATTTAGAATTTAATTCATACATGGTTGAATTCATTTTGCATGATAGGCTTATTTAATCGAACCCTCAGTGTTTAAAAAATTTTTGTCACTAACTAAAGGAAATTTGACTATTTTTAAGATATTGGAATTCCTCCAAGACAAAAGTAGTGTCTAGAATAAGTTCATTTTTGTACATTAGGCTCTAGCTATTAATCTCTCACAAAATCTGTTTTAGCAATTCTCATTCGATTTTTTTCCCTACTCCATGGACATGATCATTTGCAAAGGTTAAATTGAATCACAAGCCCTAGCCAACAGAGTTTCATCAGATTCTGCACCTTTACTGTCATAACAGTGTCTTATCCAACTAATTAGGTCTTGCCGTGCTTCCTATGTTTAATTCATGGGTAATATCCAACCTTGCTTTGGCAAGTCACACATTTTTTCCTTGATCAGTGACTGCTCTCTTCCTATATAAAAGTTATATCACTTTCACTAGCCAGTCCAGGCCCCTCCCTAATTCTCTGACCCCTTGAGGTCAATTCTCTGTGTAGATAATTAACCTGCTCTTGCTATATACTTTAAATATCAAGGCTGACCTACAAAGCTGAACTTGTCTTCTATTCTTGCCAGTGGGCCAATGCCTTCCCCTCCCCAGAGTCTATTTACCAGGGAATGTCCAATGCAATCCCATCTAACAAGCTACAAGAAACTAAATGAGAAGCTATTCTTCTGGCTGACTATAAGCCCACTATGGCTTTACGTTTAATCTTTCTTAAAGTGTTGATCATATAACAATTCTACCTACTAAAGCAGACTTTATGAGAGGAATAACATTAATGTTTATGTGCCTAGAAATGCTTACAACAGGGATTACAAACATCTAAATCAACAAAATGTACAAAATGAGTGCTATATGCTAGCTGCCTGGAGGAGTTGTTTTGGAAAGTCAGACTACTGGGAGTTACATGACTCCATTAAAATGTTAAATTTCTTAGTCAGAAATTGACAATAAGCAATAGAAAATTATGTGAAGTTTTTAAGCAGATGAAGAGTGGCAGAATTTATAGTTTAGAAAGTTTCTATGGATGCAGTGAGAATACAGAGATGGAGTGGGAGAGGTTCTTGGAAAGGAGCCTAGGAAAACCTAGGAGAGACAAAAATGGATGCCCACTTCTATGGACAAGATCAACATAGAGCACTTAACAGAAAAGTTTAGGGAAAAGAATCACTTTGCCAAGGAATCACACATCCCAGGGAGTGATTTCATTCTGAACTTTCTAAGTGTGTTTCTGAGGTTATTGATAGGTTCCTTGCCTCAGTTAGAATCAGTTTACAAAGAGATTTTGTTAATTCCCCTCTCTCAATTAGAATTAGTTTACAAAGAGACAATGATAGTTTGCTTGCCTCCATTAGGATTCGTTTACAAGAGGCAGTTCACAGATTCTCCTGGTGGGAGGAATTTTCTTCTATTAAGAAAAGGCTGATAAGGGCAAAGGGTAAAAGGGCAGACCCTGACAAATTTTATCATTAAATATACTGAGATTAAAAAGGAGAATTATGTTTAAGAGTGAGGAATAAGGGTGAGAAAGGGTTAGAATAGTCACTTTTTAAATTATGTTCAGTTTTTAGCATTATGGGCTTTCAGGTGAAGGGCTAGCAGAAAATTGATACGTTGAGTATGGATCTCTGGAGAAAGGAGTGAGTTAGAGGTAATAGGGTTGCTGAATCCAACAGAGAGGAGACTTCAGGAAGAGGCAGCATTATCTCAGGGGCTGGAGAGGTTAAATAGAATGAATGCTAAAACAGGCTATTAATTTAGCAGTTAAGTCATTGGTGATCTTTACAAAGGGGCTCTTGTGGCATAGTGACTAAGGCATTTGCCCACTAACCAGAAAGTTGGTAGTTCAAATCCCCCAGCCACTCCATGGAAAGGCAGACTGTGCAATCTATTTCTGTAAAGATTTACTGCCTTGGAAACCCAAAGAGGATCACTATGAGTTGGAATCGCAGTGAGTTTGGGTTTTTTGGGTCTTTATAAACACTGTTTGAATAAAGTGATGGGGCAGTGTACTGATTCACGAAAAATAAAGAAGAGAATCTAGTTAACACTTTCCTATAGTTTGATGATAAATAAAATGAAAATAGGCTAATAGCTGGTTACCAAAATTAAAAATAAGGGTTTGCAGACTTTTAAAAATTTATTTTCAGACCTGGGAAAAATTTAAAAATAGATTATTATTATTTTTTTTTTTAGGTAATTGAAGAAGAGAATTTGAATATGAAAGAACTGTGATAGATATAGCTTTGAAAATGTAGGAGAAGAATAAGTACAGAGGATACCTACTGTTGGGTGGATTAGAAATTGGACAACTTTTTGAGAGAAAAAAAATCTATCATTTTTCAAGAGTCAGAAAGATATTCTTACTCTATGTGGAAATCACTTAATTTGTATGATTCTATATGAAATAAATCATAATATATTTTGATATAGCTTCTATGATTCTTTCAAAAATAAGATATGGTAAAATATATACAAACATGTATATAATCATTTTGTAAATGTTATTAAATTGAAAACTCATCTCATACTAGTATAATGATTAAATAAGTACATATGCATATACTGCAATGTTATGGGAGCCATAGAAATATCTTTTTAGGAAAATATGTCATAGCATGGAATAAATTGTCAGGACATAATAACTGAAAATGTAGGTACAAGTTTCTACAAAAGATGTTACTACACTTTTGTAAAATTGAAATATGTAGACAATACCAAAAAAAAAACAAACCCACTGCCATCGAGTTGATTCCAACTCATAACAACCCTATAGGACAGAGTCAAATTGTCCCATAGAATTCCCATGCCTTAAATCCTTATGGAAGCAGACTGCCATATCTTTCTCCCACAGAGAAGCTGGTGGATTCAAACCAACAAACTTTCAACCTTTCAGTTAGCAGCTAAATGCTTTAGACTAATCACAACCATGCATATAATTTACAGATATAAAAAGAACTGAAAAACATTGTATCAGAATTATTACACTGGATCAGTCTGAGGGTAGTGGGTGAAGCAGATGTGAATTTCCTAACAACTTTATTGGGTGCAGCATAGATTAAACTTGGAGAAATATAAGAATACATGCCAGGAGAAAAGTTCAGAGGCCATGACAGAAATGTGGGAGACCAGGACTAGTGGACTAGTGGTGACAACAGAGATTAAGAGGAAAGATTCTCCAGATTTGGAAGTTAAATAGGATTTGAAGTTAGTGTGGAGGTGAGACAGCTATAGCTATCAATTATGACTCACAGGTTTCTCCATTAAAAACCAACTGTGATCACTTATGGCATTCTCAATAAAATTGTTTCATGTATCTTACTTGAACACTCAGCAAGATGTGTAGCAATGTTTGTCACTTTCTCTGTGATCACAGACTTCTGGATATGACTTCCTATCTCTGGCTATTTCTTATTTCTTTCCTTCTCTAGCTCCTGTCCTACTACACCTATGAACATTGTAGTTCTTAAGATCACAGACTTAAGTCTGCCTCGTTTTGTTCTATATACTCTTTCCAGGGCAATGCCTAAAGAACGCTTTTGACTGTGACCTACAGTAAATATTATAATAATTATTATAATACATTTTACACTGCCACCTAGAAATCATGCTTTTATTGAATATAAATATAATTGAAATAAAAGATTTGTGAAATAATATTTACCTGAACTGTATGAAATGCAAAGGAGTTCTGGTGGCACAGTGCCTAAGACATTTGACTGCTAACCAGAAGGTTGGTTGTTGAAACCTACCAGCTGCTCTGCAGAAGGCAGATGGGGCAATCTACTTCCCTAAAGATTTACCACATAGGAAACCCAATGTGGGGTTGCTACTAGTCAGAAATGACTCGATGGCAGTGATTTTGTTTGTTTGTTTAATGAAATGCAAGAAGCCCTCATGGCACAATGGTTAAAGCACTTGGCTTCTGATTGAAAGTTCTGTAGTTCGAAACCACCAGCTGCTTCACAAGAGAAAGATGTAGCAGATTGCTTCCATAAGTATTTACAGGCCTTGGAAAACTTATGAGGCAGTTCTACTCTATCTGATGTGGTCACTAGGAGTTGGAATCGACTTGACAGCAGTGGGTTTGGTTTAGTTTGAGTTACATCCAAAGCACACTGATATTTTGCATTCTGTGCTATTTTATATCCTTTTTCAAAAAAAAAAAATAGTTTGACCTCCTTAAATTTATTTCATGACTAGTGAAGGGGTCTTTGCCCATGATTTGAAATAGCAGTCTGAGGTGCTCTTATCTACTACAATGGCTTCAGATTTATCTGTTTATTTAAACACAAATTTGTATCCTTTGCAAAGAACTTTCTCAAAACCCAATTGATAAATTCTTCCATGTTATAACTCCTCTAGAATGAATTACGGACACTTCAAACCGAAAGTGACTGAAAATAAGTGTATGGTACAAGCTACCAGTTGCTGTCAGGTTAATTCTGACTCATGTTGATGCCCCATGCGTCAGAGTAGACCTGTGCCTGTAGGGTTGTCAACAGCTGAATTTTGGAAGTTCATCACCAGGACTTTCTTCTGAGGCATCTCTGGGTGAACTCCAATCTCCAGTCTTCACGTTAACCGTTTGCACCACCAAAGGACTCTCACTGCTATGATATTTCCCCAAAAACTCTGCTCCACTTCTGGAACTCAGTATTTCAGCAAACTTAGTGAAATCTACACACTGTGCAAGCCAAAACCTAAGGGTTTATCTTTGAGGCATTTTACTTATTCTTCTTTATAGTCTACTAGTGGCTAGATCCTGACCATTCTGTTTAAAATATCTTGAAGATATGTTCTTCTCTTGATCCCCATTAAGGACATTGTTATTGTTACTAGGTGCCATAAAGTTGATTCTGAGTTATAGTGACCCTATGCATGATAGAACAAAATGATATCCAATCCTGTGCCATACTTAACAATAGTAGGTAAGTTTAAGCCAATTGTTTCAGCCACTGTGTCAATCCACCTCATCGAGTGTGTTTCTTTTTTTGGCTGACTCTCTGCTTTACCAAACATGATGTCCTTCTCCAGGAATTCGTCCTTCATGATAACACATCCAAAGCAAGTGAGACAAAGCTTTTCCATCACCACTTCTAAGGAAGATTCTGGTTGTTCTTCTTCCACGACAGACTTGTTCATTCTTCTAGCAGCCCATGTTGTATTCAATATTCTTCTCCAGCACTATAATTCAAATGCATCCGTTCTTCTTCAATCTTCCTTTTCATTGCCTGGCTTCTGCATGATTATGAGACAATTGAAAATACCATAACTTGGATCAGGTACACCTTAGTCCTTAAAGTGACATCTTTGCTTCTGAAAGTTTTAAAGAGACCGCTTGCAGCAGATTTGCCCAGTGTAATATGTCATTTGATTTGTTGACTGTTGTTTCCATAGATATTGATTGTGAATCCAAATAAAATGAACTCCTTGACAACTTCAATATTTTCTCCATTTATCATGATGTTCCCTATTGGTCCAGTTCAGAGACTTTTTAATTATTATTATGTATGTTGAGGCATAATCCATACTGAAGGCTGTAGTCTGGTTTCATCAGTAAATGCTTCATTCAACTCCTGTTAACTTTCAGCAAGTAATTCTGTGTCAGCTACATATCACAAGTGTTAATGAGTTTTCATCCACTCCTTATGTCACATTCTTCTTTATATCGTCCAGTTTCTCAGCTTATTAGCTCAATATACAGACTGAATAAGTATAGTGAAGGTTTATACCCTGACACACACCTTTTCTGACTTTAAACTATGTAGTATCACTCATTCTATTTGAACAACTGCCTCTTGATCAATGTACAAATTCTACATGAGCACAATTAAAAGTCCCAGAACTCCCATTCTTAGTAATTTTATCCATATTTTGTTCTGATCCACATAGTCAAATGCCTTTGCATAGTCAATAAAACAGAAATAAATATCTTCCTGATATTTTCTGCTTTCGGCCAACATCTATCTGACATGAGCAATGAATCCCTCATTCCATGTCCCTTCTGAATTCATATCTTTAAGCCTCATAAAATTTTCTCTGGAGTACTGCCTCATATGTTATCTTGTATTCTAGAGTAAGCCACAGCAATCTTTACAAACTACATCAGATGGATTTAAAAAAAAGAAGTATTTATAGCTTTTTATCCCTTTAAAACTCTTGAATATACCCATTTTGCCAATAATAAAAGTTATTAAGGGACAGCAGCTTCATGATCTCTGTAGATTTACCTTAAATATTAGCACTTATCTTTTTGCCCTTGAATTTTTCTTCCAGCATGCATAACTTTTAAACTCTCTGCAACTCTCACATGAAATGCTCTTCCTTCCCAATCCTCAAATACTTATCCTTCAAATTTAGGGTAAATACAACTCTTTTGAGAAGACTTTTCCATTCTCTCTAGAAAGGGCTAGAAGATCATTCCACATGTCCTTATTGTGTACTTATGTCTAATATAGAGCTAAGTATGTTGTTGTTGTTATGTGCCGTCGAGTCAAACCCGACTCATAGCAACCCCTCCTTGGGTTTCCGAGGCAGTATCACTATGGAAGTAGGATTGCCCAACCTTCCTTCCGAGGAGTGGCTAAGTATACTGAGTGGTATTTGCCTCTTGTCCACATTTGAATATGTGCTACTTGAGGGAAGGAATACTTTCTTGTTCATCATCGAATCTTCAATGCTGGGAAATGAATAATTATACATAGAGAAAAACATTATTAAAATTTAGATTATGTAATGAGTTTTCAAAAAATATTTCAAGCAACGACATTAAAGTTACAGATACAGACTGAATAATTGCCAACTTTTCCTTCCAACTTTTCATTAAACAACTCATGAAGAAAGAATTTGGTACAAGAATCTCATTGAAATCATTTACACAACTATTGATATGATCTAAAGATGAAAAATAGGGAAATATATACATAAAACAGGGATGCATAAGGGGTAGGGTGCCATATATATAATAAAATCAATGTATTTGTCCCAAGAATATTGCAAATGGAATCACTGCTTTTTTTTTTTTTTTTTTTTTTGAGAGAATGGAAGTGGGATTATCTTCAGTCCAACCTGCCACACAAATAACTTTGCTGTCAAGAAGAGATTCAAAGTGTTTTCTCCAGATGTAGGCTGGGGATACTCAGCTTCTGTGTGGCAGGCTTGCTTCTGCATAAAGATGCCATTGCCCAATTTATCCTTACACCATTGGCTAGCTAAAGATTGGGGTAGTTTCTTTCTTTCTTTCTTTTTTTTTTTTTACTTCCTCTTTTTGCTGTTATTTAGCTAAAATTTTACAAAGCAGATTAGTTTTACATTCAACAGTTGTACACATTTTGTTTTGTGACACTGGTTACATTCTCCACATTGTAACAGCTCTCCTCTTACTTCCTCCTGTGTTTATCTTTTCCCTGTGTCCTTCTTGCTTACGCATGCCTTTCTCCCTGTGCAAACGCTTTCTTCCTGATTTCCCATGGTTGATTGTTTTAAGGAGTGTATCCTGATGTAGTTGTCCAGGTTTTAGGCCTGTCTTTTGTTTAGCTGACAGTTAAGCCACAGGAGTAAGTTCAATTCCAGGCCCAAAGCATGACCACAGGCCATAGTCTCAGAAGTTTCACCAGTCTCTATCAGTAAGCCTGGTCTTTTTCAATATTTTGAGTTTTGGTACATATTTTTCTCCCACTCTAGCCAATATCTCCAATTCTCATCCTTTTCCAAGTGGTTGACATTGGTAGCCAGGCACCATCTAGTTCTTCCGGTGTCAGGGTCACATAGGCTGAAGTTCTAATGGACCATTAGTCCTTTGAACTATGAGTTTCCATGTGTCTTTGATTTTCTTCACTCTTCTTTTCTCTGGATGAGGAGAGACAAGTTTGACGTTAACAGGGGCAAAATTAGGGTAACTCCTTAGCCACAACTAAGCAACTTGAGGGAGTGAGTCACTGGGCCTGTGCTCATGGAGGACACCAACCTCATTTTTTCAATACCAAGTCAGGGGGAAAACTGGTGTCAACTGACAAAATAATACATTCTTTAAAATAAAACTAGAATTTGTCATAACTCTACAACTTTTCCTGATCTACTCATGAGAAGGCCCATGTTGGAAGGAAAGAGTCAAGGGTCCCTCCACTTGAAAAAAATTAATTCCTCCATTTTCTTAATTTTTATTGTTTTTTTTTTTTTTTTTCAGTTTTAGAATTTCCATTTAGTTTTCATTTTATTGTAGTTAGGTCAAATCTGATTTTTTTAAATATGCCACTGATCTAGTTTAGTCTTCAAAGTATCTACTGACCACTGATACTTTCTCAATTAGTTCCTCTTTGAAACTATGTTAATTCATATTCTTAAATTTCAGTGCTGTTAAGAGTTTTCACCTTTTATGAGTCTTCATCACTATTCAAGTTAAGCTATTTGCTGGTTTATTCAGAAATTTATAATATAAAAGAAAATTTCAATAGACGTTTAGTTCCAGAAGTATATCAGACAAGTTATCCTGAAAAAGCTATTTTTACAAAACACGGAGATATGCTGGATGAAATTTATTACAGAAGTTTCAAATAACCACTTGAACTTTCAAGAAAGTCAGGGGAATTCTAAGCATCTAAAATGAAGGTGGAGCTGAAATCAAAATAGTTGAATGATAAACTTATGCTAAGGCCATTATTTTGGGTTTTTTGTTTGCTAGCCAATTGGCATAGTTTTTAACATCCCCTTGGGGGAGGAGGCATGCCAACACCTTGCTTGAGTTGGAACCAAAACCCAGAAAAACACTGTTGTTGTTGTTGTTATGTGCCATCGAGTCGGCCACTAGGAGATAATAAACCACTGCTAACAGAGCAAAGATTTTCTCTATTTTTGTTTAGGCCCTAGGTCAGAAAAATTATCTTAACTTGAAATTGGTAACCAAGGGTAGGAACCTCAAATATGTTTGGATTTCAAATCTATACTACTTTTGTAGACCAAAGGCACCAAACAAGGGAGTCATAATGAAAACTTATCCCAAGCCTGGAGGAACCTGGTAAAAGCAAATGTGAAAATACTGTAAGAGCAGACAGAATCAATTCATTTCTAATAGGATTTCCACAGAGAAAACTTTACTGAAGAAAAGTTCAGAGATTTTTGCTCCCAACAATGGCGAACTGTGCTAACAAGACTAATCCTCTGACTCAGAACAAATGTGAAAATGGATATATCTAGACCTAGACCTAGACTCTGATATTGATAGACATATCTGCATGAAGGCATAGGATACATAAGATAATGAAGTACCAACACATAGGGAAGAATGGAGACCCAGCCATATGAACGAAGACATTGGGTCTGCCTTTACTCTGGAAATATTTGTCAATTCTGAAGGAGATGAATAATCTGAAAAACTGAGAAAAAATTTTGAAAATAGCAGGTTGGGAAATCTACTTCTGTAGTGATACCGCCTCAGAAACCCAAGGAGGGGTCGTTAAAAGTTGGATCCAACCCAACGGCAGTGAGTTTGTTTTAGTTTTGTTTATATTGCTATACGGCAGAGATTGAATCATGGACCTATTGAGTGGTATATGCTAATACCCTTTCTGTGGGTTGAGATAAAGTGAGACTTCTCCCAAGGTGTAAGGGTGAACCAGAAGTACAAATGATGTAACAAACACTGTTGTTGTTGTCGTTAGGTGCCATCGAGTCGTTTCTGACTCATAGCGACCCCATGCACAGCAGAATGAAACACCGCCCAATCCCACGCCAGCTCCACGATCCTTGCTATACTTGAGCCCATTGTCCAGTCACTGTGTCAATCCATCTTGTTGAAGGCCTTCCCCTCCTTCATCGACCCTCCACCTTACCAAGCATGATATCCTTCTCCAGGGAATGGTCCCCTCTGACAACATGACCAAAGTAGGTGAGACGAAGCCTGGCCATCTTTGCTTCCAAGGAGCATCTTGGCTGCACTTCTTCCAGGACAGATCTGTTAGTTCTTTTGGCAGCCCATGGTACCTTCAGCATTCTTCACCAGCGCCACAACTCAAAAGCATCAAATCCTCTTCGATCTTCCTTATTCATTGTCCAGCTCTCACATGCATATGAGGCGATTGGAAATATGGCTTGTGTCAGGTGCACTTTAGTCCTCAAGGAGACATCCTTGCTCCTCAGCACTTGAAACAGTTCCTTCGCAGCTGACCTGCCCAGTGCTACACATCGTCTAATGTCCTGACTGTTGCTTCCACTGGCCTCGATTGTAGAATCAAGCAACGTGAATTCTTTGACAACTTCAAACTTTTCTCTGTTGATCGAGATGCTGTTTATTGGTCCAGTTGTGAGGATTTTAGTCTTCTTTATATTGAGCTATAATCCATACTGCAGACTGTGTTCCTCAATCTTCATCAGTAAGTGCCACAAGTCATCCTCACTTTCAGCAAGCAAAGTTGTATCGTCTGAGTATCTCAGGTTGTTAATGATTCTTCCTCCAATCCTGATGCCACGTTTTTCTTCATTTAGTCCAGCTTCTCAGATTATTTGCTCAGCATATAGATTGAATAAGTACTGAGAAAAGATACAACCCTGAAGCACTCCCTTCTTGATTTTAAAGGTCGCAGTGTCCCCTTGTTCCATTCGAATGACAGCCTCCTGGTCAAGGTACAGTTGCCTCATGAGTACAATCAAGTGTTCAGGAATTCCCATTCTTCTCAATGTTATCCACAATTTGTCATGATCCACACAATCAAATGCCTTTGCATAGTCAATAAAACACAAGTAAACATCTTTCTGGTATTCTTTGCCTTGAGCTAAGATCCATCTGACAGCAGCTATGATATCCGTTGTTCCACGTCCTCTTCTGAATCCAGCTTGCACCTCTGGAAGTTCTCTGTCAATATACAGCTGCAACCATTTTTGAATTATTTTCAGTAAGATCTTACTTGCATGTGATATTAATGATATTGTTCAATAATTTCCACATTCTGTGGGATCACCTTTCTTTGGAATGGGTACAAATATGGATCTCTTCCAGTCAGTTGGCCAGGTAGCTGTCTTCCAAATCTCTTGGCATAACCAAGTGAGTGCCTGCAGTGTGGCATCCGTTTGTTGAAATATCTCAATGGGTAGTCCATCAATTCCCAGAGCCTTGTTCTTCACCAATTCCTTCATTGTAGCTTTGACTTCCTCCTTCAGTACCATTGGTTCTAGATCATATGCCACCTCCTGAAATGTGTGAAGATCAACCAGTTCTTTTTGGAATACACAGTGACTCTGTGTATTGCTTCCATCTTCTTTTGATATTCTCTGCATCATTCAATGTTTTGCCCTTAGAATATTTCAATATTGCAACTCAAGGCTTAATTTTTTCTTCAATTCTTTCAGCTTGAGAATTGCTGAGAGTATTCTTTCCTTTGGGGTTTCTAACTCCAGGTCTTTGCACATTTCATTATAGTAATTGGTTTTGTCTTCTCAAGCTGCTCTTTGAAATCTTTGGTTCAATTATTTTATCTTGTCATTTCTTCCATTTGCTATAGCTACTCTCTGCTCAAGGGCAAGTTTCCGAGTCTCTTCCATCATTCATTTTGATCTTCTCTTCTTTTATTGTCTTTTTAGTGACCTATTGTTTTCTTCATGGATGACACTCTTGATGTCATTCCACAATTCATCTGGTTTCCAATCATTGGTGTTCAATGCATCAGGTCAATTCTTTAGATGGTCTCTAAATTCAGGAGGGATATATTCTAGATCATATTTTGGGTCTCATGGACTTGTTTTAATTGTCTTTAACTTCAAGTTGAACTTGCATATGAGCAATTGATGGTCTGTTCCACAATCACCTCCTGGCCTGGTTTTGGCTGAAGATATTGAGCTTTTCCATAGCCTCTTGCCACAAATGTAGTCAATCTGACTCCTGGGTGTTCCATCTGGTAAAGTCCACATGTAGAGCTGCCGTTTGTATTGTTGAAAAAAGGTGTTTGCAATGAACAAGTCGTTGGTCTTGCAAAATTCTACCATGAGAGTTCCAGCATTATTTCTGCCACCAAGGCCAAATTTCCCAACTACCGGTGATTCTTCTTTGTTTCCAACTTTTGCATTCCAGCCACGAGTGATAATTAACACATCCTGATTGCATGTTCAGTCGATTTCAGACTGCAGACATCGATAAAAATCTTCAATTTCCTCACCTTTGGCTTTGGTGGCTGGTGCATAAATTTGAATGATAGTTGCATTAATGGGTCTTCCTGGTAGGCTTATGAATATTATCCTATCACTGACAGCATTGTACTTCAGGACAGATCTTGAAACATCCTTTGTGATGGTGAAGGCCATGCCATTCCTCTTTAAACTGTCATTCCTGGCATAGTAGATCATAAGGTTGTCTGATTCAAAATGGCCAAAACCAGTCCATTTCAGCTCACTAATGCCTAGGATATCAATCTTTATGAGTTCCATTTCATTTTTGACAACTTCCAATTTTCCTAGATTCATACTTTGTACATTCCATGTTCTGATTATTAATGGATGTTTGCCACTGTTTCTCTTTAATTTGAGTGGTGCCACATCAGCAAATGGAGGCCTCAAAAGCTTTAGCTTATACATATGAGTAAGGCTGATTTTACTCTGATAATGCAGTTCTTTCCCTGTCTTTACTTTGAGAGCTTTGTAAGCTAAGTAACTCATCTTCCTCCTCTGTATTGGATAATATTTTTGGACTATTCATAAAGTTGTGCAGTAATGTATCAGACAGTGTTTCTCTGCTATTCATAAGGTTTTCCCTGGCCAATTCTTTGAGAAGTGGATGGCCTCCTCCTTCTTCCTAGTCTGTCTCAATCTGCAAGTCCAGCTGATACTTGTGCACCTGGTGCACCCCACTGGGTTTGAAACACCAGTGGCACAGCCTCAAGACTCACAGCAACACATCACCACAGTAGGACAAACCAGCAGGCAAATTTGTCTCCCTTAGCTGTTGGAAACCCCTCTAACCACCCTTACCTGGATCCCTGCGGCTAACTCCTTGATCTGTTCCAGTCCCCTTTGCCTTTTCTGTCCTCTCTCTGCTTCCTGCCTTGCAGCTTGTGGTGGTGGCCTGGGTTCCCTCTCCTCACCTGGCTCCCTGCGGTTGACTTCTCAATCTGTTCCTATCCCTTTTGCCTTTTTTGTCCTCTCCCTGCCTTCTTGCCTCACTCCTTGTGGGGTGTGGCCTGGGTTCCCTGTCTTCATCTGGGTCCCTGCAGCTGACTCTTAGATCTGTTCTGGTTCCCTTTGCCTTTCTGTTCTCTCCCCACTTCCTGCCTTGCTGCCTGTTCTTAGGTACCTGGAATGTGAATGAGAATGCTATCACTTTAAAATCCAAAATGGTTGCCACTTGTAAACATTCAAAATGGTTGCACCTTTGGTCACTTTAAATATCCAAAATGGCTGCTGCTTGTAAACATTAAAAATGGCTGCACCCTCTGTCACCTTAAATATCCAAAATGGCTGCCACGTGTAAACAATCAAAATGGCTATGCCCTCCAGACAAACAAGAAGGTCAGCAGGAAAAAAAAAAAGAAAACTTGCAGTATCTGGGATAGGGCAATAAGGTAGAGAAGGAGAAGAGTGAAGAAAAAAATGGAAAAAATGCTAAAAGAAAAACAAGGAATGGGGTTAACCAATAAAAAAAGAAGAAAAAAAAATTGTAACCAGGAACAGGGAAAGAAAAAAGCTGAAAACTAGGACCTGGGAGGGGAATAATAGTAAAAAGGACAAAGTATTAATAATAGTAGTAGTTTTAAAACAGACAAAAGCAAGCAAGCTAAAAACCAGAAAAAAGAAAGAGAAAAAAAAAAATCGGGGGAGGGCAGGGTAGGGCACCCAGGCTCCGTCCAAGCTCACAGGGTGGAATGGAGTTCCTGCAGGCCCAGAAGGTGGGTGGGAGTGGGGGCCAAACCTCCATTCACCAAGTGGGTGTGGGGTATATAAGAGTAACAAGGGGAATGTTGCACCTTTTCAGTCGTCTAGGTCTGGAGTGTCTTTGGGGTTACTCGGGTATCTTCTGGAAGCTAGAAGTCTGAATTCCAGGTGCTGGGTCTCAGGGAGGTGTTGATCCTATTGATGGCCCTATTGAGTAATTCATCCTCAGCAGTTGACAGCTGAGCTTTAAACCACAGCCTGGCTCCAAAGTCTGTACAGACACTGTAGCTCGCTTTAGATCATCTCATTCCCTGAAATGGATTATAAAACTCCCACAATGATTTGCCACAGGAACCTGGCAGATGCAAAGCAAAGTCACTATGGAAGAAATTTACATCATCCTGAGCTTAAAATTATTTCTACAATTTTTATATAAATGTCTACCACTCAATCAAAACTAATTAGATACATTAAGATATAAGAAAATATGATTCTAAAGGATAACAAACAATAGAAAAAATAAACAGAACCACAGGAAATCAAGGTAATAGAGCTATAAGAGAAAATATACTGAAATAATGGATTTCATTCGGGGGACATTATGTCACAAATGGACAAATAGTGTATAACCCACTGCTGTAGAGCCATATCTGACTCATAGCGACCCCTCTTTGGGTTTCCAAGGTAGTATCACTATGGAAATAAATTGCCAACCTTCCTTCTGAGGAGTGGCTGGTGGTAGGTTTGAACCTCCAGCCTTCAGGTTAGCAGTCAAATGCCTTAGGCAGTATGCTTCCAGAGCTCTTCACATATTGTATAGACCCACTATTATTAAGAGTCAAGAATAGATATACACACAGAAACATTCTTTTCCCATTACCAGAGATAGGGGGAGTGAAGTAAGGAAATCACTTTCTAGATAGCAGGTATTTGCAACTTGTGGTGATAGGAAGGCCACACCAAATATGGGTAAATCAGCACAACTTGACCAAGATAAATAAATACACCAAGAAGTACACAAGAAAAAAGGATAATTTCAGTAAATACTACAGCATATATAATTTTCCAGTAACAGTAACAACAACCAAAAATATGTTTGTGATTACATAGTCGATATGATATATATACGCATATAAGAAGGCATATGGGAGTAAACGCATGTGCATGTATAGGTGTACCTGTTGATGTTATGCTATTAGGTGCCATTGAGTTGGCTCAGAATCATAGTGACCCTATGTACAACAGAATGAAACACTTCCCAGTCCTGACCATTCTCACAATCCTTGCTGTACTTGAGCCCATTGTTTCAGCCACTGTGTCAATCCAATTTGTTAAGGGTCTTCCTCTTTTTGCTGACCCTCTACTTTAGCAAGCATGACATCCTTCTCCAGGGAATGGTCCCTTCTGACAACATGACCAAAGTAGATGGGATGAAGTCTGGTTATTCTCACCTCCAAGGAGCATTCTTGCTACAATTCTTCTAGGACAGATTTGTTCATTCTTTTGGGAATGTGTGGTATTTCCAGAATTCAAAGCTTCAATTCTTCTTCAGTTTCTTTATTCATTGTTCAACTTTCACATGCATATTGGACAATTGAAAATACCGTGGCTTGGGTTAGATGCACGTTAGTCTTCAAAGTGACATTTTTTCTTTTCAATCCTTTAAAGAGGTCTTTTCCAGAAGACTTGCCCAATACAATACATGTTCTGATTTCTTGACTATTGCTTCTATTGCTGTTGATTGTGGATCTAAATACAATGAAATCTTTGACAACGTCAATCTTTTCTCCATTTATCATGATACTGCTTATTTGTCTAGTTGTGAAGATTTTTATTTTCTTTATGTTGAGGTGTAATCCATACTGAAGACTGTAGTCTTCAATCTTCATCAGTAAGTGCTTCAAGTCATCTTCACTTTCAGCAAGCAAGGTTGTATCATCTGCATATCACAGGTTGTTAATGAGTCTTCCTCCAATCCTGATGCCATGTTCTTCTTCATATAATCCAGTGTTCTGGTTACCTAGTGCTGCTCTGACAAGAATATACCACAAATGGGACGGCTTGAACAAACAGGAGTTTATTCTCTTACAGTTTGGGTGGCTAGAAGCCCAAATTCAAAGTGCCAAGCTCTAGGGGCTGTGTGAAAGCCCCTCGACCTTGGGCTTCAGCTCTGCCTCTTGCTCCTGGCCCACTGAAGCTAGAGGTGTCTCTTCACTCAGGCAGCCACTGGCTGCTGAAACTAACAAGCCCAAGGATGACACATAAAATGACACAATTCCAATATTATCGAACCACACGGCAGGCCATTAATTCAAGTCCATTGAAAGTCCTAAGGTTAGCATAGCATGGCAAGCTGCTGAACAACAACATGGCTACAGGCAGGGTTCAATCATTCCATAAACTGGAAACCATTCTCAAAGCTGTTTCTTATATACAGAAAGCAGACAACATACCCAAAGTAGCTACTCAGCTGCTCCAATAGATTGCATGATGGAGTTAATTACCAATCTTACCATGAGGAATAACTATATTCAGCCGTCCAGCCACTCATCCAGGCCCAGCCAGTTGACACATAAACATAACCACCACATCCAGCTCCTTGGATTATTTGCTCAGTATACAGATTGAATAAATTTTGGGAAAGGATACAACCCTAACACATTCCCTTTCTGATTTTAAACCACGCATTATCCCCTTGTTCTGTTCAAATGATGGCCTCCTAGTCTTTGTACAGGTTCCTCATGAGAATATTTAAATGTTTGGGAATTCCCGTTCCTCTCACTGTTACCCATAATTTGTTATGATCCACACAGTTGAATGCTTTTTCATATTCAATAAAACAAAATAAACATCTTTCTGGTATTCTTTCCTTTCAGCCAAGACCTATCTGATGTCAGCAATGATGTCCCTTCTGTAATATGAATTAACATAGTTTCAAAGAGGAACTAGATTGAGGAAACACGTAACTGGGGGAGATAAATGCCACATGAAAATCATCAAGGAACAATGGAACCAAAGACCACTGTGGCTACAGAAACTGAAAGGGACCAGTATTCACTCCTGTAACTGACAAAGAAAGCTCTCCTTAAAAACCAAATAAAACTATAAAAAAGCAAACCCCACTGCCATTGAGTGGATTCCAACTCATAGCGACCCACACTGGGTTTCCAAAGTGGTAAGTCTTTACAGAATAGATTGTTCCATCTCCCTTCCACAGAGAGGCTTGTGAATTTGAGCCTCCAACCTTCTGGTTAGCAGTCAAATGCCTTAGGCACTGCCCCACCAGAGCTCCTTCCCCTAGATCCAGTGTCCTGAATTTTGACTTCCTGAACAGTGAGAAAACAATTTCTGTTCTTTAAAACCACACACTTGTGGCATTTCTCTTACGCCAGCATTAGAGACAATAATAAGACAATCAATTAAACAAGGCTAGGAGATAAGAAGAATGTTTTCTTTCTCTTCTGTATTTCAGAAGAAAAAATAGGTATTAAGGGTGAAGTTGACAGCATTCTGAATACAGTTAACTTTACCAATTGTGGTGTTTTTATGTATTCCTTTCGATCAAAGAAGAAGTACAAATAGTGCTTTATTATACAGGAGTACATTATACAGAGAACAAGAGGTAGTGGAAGAAGGAAAAAGTAGCGTAGTGCCTAAATCACTTGACTGCTAACCAGAAGGCTGGTGGTTCAAACGCACAGCCACTCCTCAGAAGGAAGATGGAGCAATCTACTTCCGTAGTGATACTGCCTCAGAAACCCAAGGAGGGGTCGCTATAAGTTGGGTTCAACTGGATGGCACATAACAACAAAAACATATCCACTAAAGTCAGTCTATACAATGGCTGCAAGGTCATGGGATTTGTTAAGGGTATGTACACCTCTAGGTTTTATAGATTGAAACTGAGAAGAATAATTCTATCCTCATCAAGGCAGACATGAATGTGGATGAAAGAGAAATTCACATCTTATCTGTTGCCAAACAGCAATCGTATATAGAGCTATCCATGTTTAAAATGAATAAATCATTAGCAGAAGCAGAAAAGTTGAGAAAATTCAGCAATGTAAGAGAAAAGGAGCATCTCCCTAAAGATGGGAAGACAATGCAGTTTAGCAAGTTTTTTTCTAAGAAGCAGGCAAAATATTTGGAAAGCATCTAGGTTACACAGTTGTAAGACAGATAAAGATACTGTGGCTACAGTGAAACATGAGATTAAAAATGAGATTAAAAGACAATGGGCAGAGTGGCCCAGAGCGCAGAAATAAAAAGGGATTCAAAATAGATAAATAAATAAATAAGAAAAAAAATAACTGAAGTGCCCTATCAGAATTAAGTTCTTCAGGGAAAGTGTCCATAAAATGGAGAATCAACATAGCAGAGCAGTGAATGAATGACAAAATGAAAACACTTTCTAAAAATCAAAGGAAAATGTATAAATGAAAATGAAATGGATGATAAACAAGAAGGGCAGGAAAGGAGACCAAATCCATGAATCACAAAGGCAGCTGAGGAAGTAACAAGAATAAGAAGAAAAGAAGTAATGACATAAGTATAATAATAATAATAAATATTCCTCTGGAAGAAAATCTGCCTGCAGATCTTTCTGCTTATAATATCATGAGAAAAGAAATACAATAAACTCGTGCCTAGGTTTATATTGAAATAAGTATGCTTTTGTTGAGAGCTTAAAAGTAAACCACTAGAAGAATTTTTTTTTAATTACATAGGTAAATCTCCCTGTGATAGTTGGAGCTGTGTGTCAACTTTGCTGGACCACAATTCTGAGTGGTTTAAGCAGTTGTGATGTGAGTTATTTCCATGATGGGATTGGATGTGTATGTTTTGAGCAACTAATCCTTTGAAAGGGAGTTTCCCTAGGGGTGTGGCCTGCTTCTAATGTATTTATGGACATCTGGGAAGAAGGGACACTCTTCTGTGGATTGGGATCCTGTTGTGCTTCCTATAACTGTCTGTTAGCAAACAATCCACCATTTTGCCTGGAGATCTTGGATTCATCATCTGTCAGAGTCAACAGCTGGTATATTGCCTGCCAACCTTGAGCTTGTCAGCCCTTGCAGCTGTTTGAGTCAGGAAAATCCTCCAGCTTGACATTTGATACAAGAACTTAGGACTTGTCAGCTTCTACAAGTGTGTGAGCCATTTTCCTAAGATAAATTTATCTTTCTTTATATGTATATAAAATCTTTACTGGTTTTGTTTCTCTAGAAAACCTAGCCTAACACACTACCTCACAGAATATTGAAAAGAAACTAAACATAGCTCAGTAATAAGCAAAAATTAAAAAGAAATCAAATCATCAACTAAATTTATTGAATTATTACTTTTATTGTTAGGTGCCATTGAGTCAGCTCCAACTAACAGCATGCATATGGAGACATTGAAAATACCATGGCTTGGGTTAGGCACACTTTAGTCTTCAAAGAGACCTCTTTGCTCTTCAGCAAAGAGGTTTTTTTGCAGCAGATCAGACCAGTGCAATGTGTCTTCTGATGTCTTGACTGCTGCTTCTGTGAGTGTTGACTGTGGAACCAAATCACATGAAATCTTTGACAACTTCAATTTTTTCTCCATTTATCATGATGCTGCTTATTGGTCCACTTGTGAAGACTTTCATTTTTTTTATGTCGGGATGTAATCCATCCTGCAGACTGTAGTCTTTAATCTTCATCAGTAGGTGCTTCAAATTATCTTCACTTTCAGCAAGCAAAGTTGTGTCGTCTGTACATTGCAAGTTGTTAATGAGTTTTCCGATGGTCCTGATGCCACATTCCTCATCATAGAGTCCAGCTTCTTGGATTATTTGCTCAGCATACAGATTGCATAAGTATGGTGAAAGGATACAACCATGACACACTCTCTTCCTGATTTTAAGCCATGATGTATGCCCGTGTTCTGTTCAAACAACAGCCTCCTGGTCTATGAACAGGTTCCTTGTGAGCACAATTAAGTGTTCTGCAATTCCCATTCTTCTCAATGTTATCCATAATGTGTTATAATCCACACAATCAAATGCTTTTGCATCTTCAATAAAACACAAGTAAACATTTACTACTTTACCCATGTCATTAAGGTGGCCTCTATTCGGATGAGGCAGCTCTTTCCCAGTCATATTTTGAGTCCTTTCTGACCTGAGGAGCTCATCTTCTGGCACTGTATCAGACAATGTTTCAGGGCTATTCATAAAATTTTCCAGTAATATATGGGAGAGTGTTTCACTACTATACATAAGGTTTTCACTGGCCAATTCTTTGAGACATGGATGGTCTCATCCTTCTGAATCTGTCTCAGTCTGGAGGCTCCACCAAAACGGGTCCACCATGGGAACCCCTGCTGGCATAGCCTCCAGACTCACAGTAACATGCAAGCCACCACAATACAACAAACTGACAGACAAGTTCATCTTCCTTAGCTGTTTCAACTTCTCCACTCACTTCCTGGGCTTCCCCCTACCTGTTCCTTACAGCTCTATCTCTCACTGCTCCCTGCCACTTTGGGGGCATAATTCTTCTGGTTTTCAGTCATTGGTCCAATGTGTTTTATTCTTTAGATGGTCTCTAAATTCAAGAGGGATGTAATCAAGGTCATGTTTTGGTTCTTGTTAATTGTCTTCATCTTCAACTTCAACTTGCATATGAGCAGTTGATGATCTGCTCCACAGTCAGGTCCTTGTTGTTGTTGTTGTTGTTATGTGCCGTCGAGTCGGCCCCAACCCGACCCCTCCCTGGGTTTCCGAGGCAGTATCACTACGGAAGTAGGATTGCCCAACCTTCCTCCCGAGGCATTGCTTTAGCTGAAGTTATTGAGCTTCTCCATCACCTGTTTCCACAGATATAATTGATCTGATTTCTGTGTACTCATTCTGGTGAACTCCATGTGTATAGCTGCTGTTTATGTTGTTGAAAAAAGGTATTTACAATGAATAAGTCATTAGTCTTGCAGAATTCTATCATGCGATCTCCAGTGTCATCTCTATCACCAAGGCTATCACCATGGCCATATTTTCCAACTACCAGTGATTCTTTGTTTCCAACTTTTACATTCAAACCACCAGTAATAATCAAAACATCTCGATTGTTTGTTTGGTCAATTTCAGACTGCAGAAATTGGTAAAAATCTTCCATTTGCCTGTCTTTGGTTTTAGAGGTTGATTTGTAAATTTCAGTAATAGTAGTATTAACTGATCTTCCTTATGTTGTTGTTGTTATGTGCCATCAAGTCGGACCCAACTCATAGCGACCCCTCCTTGGGTTTCCGAGGCAGTATCCTACAGAAGATCTTCCTTATAGGCGTATGGATATTATCCTATCACTGACAACACTGTATTTCAGGATACATCTTGAAACATTCTTTGTGAGGTGAATGCCACACCATTCCTCTTCAATTTATCATTCCCACCATAGGAGATCATACAATTGTCTGATTCAAAATGGCTAAAAGTAGTCCAGTTTAGCTTACTAATGTCCAAGATATTGATCGTATTCCATTTCATTTTTGACAATTGGCATATTTACTAGATTCATACTTCATATGTTCCATGTTCCAATTATTAATGGATGTTTGCAGCTGTTTCTTCGATTTCATGCCACATCAGCCAATGAAGATCCTAAAAGCTTTACTCCATCAACATCATCAAGGTCAACTTTACTGTGAGGAGACAGCTCTTCCCCAGTCTCATTTAAAGTGCCTTCTGACCTCAGGGTCTCATCTTCTGTCACTATATCAGACAACGTTTCAGGGTTATTCATAAAGTTTTCCAGTAATATATCAGACAGTGTTTCACTGCTATTCATAGAGTTTTCCCTGCTCAATTCTTTCAGAAGTATTTGACCTCTTCCGTCTTCTAAGTTTGTCTTACTCTGGAGCTCTGCTGATACCTGTCTACCATGGGTGACCCTGCTGGTATTTGAAATACTGGTGGCATAGCCTCCAGCCCCACAGCAATACGCAACCACCACAGTAGGACAAAATGACAGATGAGGGTGGAATTATTATTTACTTCATATGTAGGAGCTCTGGTGTCATAGTGCCTAAGGCATTTGAGTGCTAACCAGAAGGCTAGCAGTTCAAACACACTAGCCACTCCTCAGAAGGAAGACTGAGCAATCTACTTCCATAGAGATACTGCCTCAGAAACCCAAGTAGGGGTCGCTATGAGTTGGAACTGACTTGACGGCACTTTATATATAATCTCATTTCATTTTTACAACAGTGCTATAATATAGGTATTATTATTCCCCTTGCTGTGTAGAAGAGAATTGAGTGATTGGCCATTCTCATACAGTCAAGAAATGGTGAAGCAAGCTCCAAAAGCTATGTGGTTAATCAGATGACAAATCATTTAAGTGAATTTTAAAATACTTTGAAAGAGCAAACAAGTTATGATTAAAAAGTAAAAATTAAAAATGTATTTAACTTTCTAACAATAAACAGATTCTCAGTTTGGAACAAAAATATATACTATATGTATCTACTATAGTCAGTAATCTTGACTGTTAGTAACAGAAACATAACCAAACAATTTAAATTTATTACCTTATATAATTGCAATGTAAAAGGGGTGTGACTGGCTTCAAGTAGACAGAACAAGTGGTTGAAAAGATGTCCTCCATCTCTTACTTTCATTTTCCTGTGTTGACTTCATTGACAAGAAAGTTCTCTCCACTGGGATAAAAATAAGCTACAACTAAAAATTGAAAAATTCTTAGCAATTAGTAGTTCCATGGGAGCTCTGGTAGCATAGTGCCTAAGGCACTTGACTGCTAACCAGGAGGCGGTTCAAACCCACCAGCCACTCCTCGGAAGGAAGGTTGGGCAATCCTACTTCCGTAGTGATACTGCCTCGGAAACCCAAGGAGGGGTCGCTGTGAGTCGGGGCCGACTCGACGGCAAATAACAACAACAACAACAACAGTAGTTCCACAGAAAAGGAAGCATTGTGAATGGCCCAGCTATGGACACAAACCCATTTCTAAACCAGTCACTATGGCCAGGTATGTGGGATCAAAAGTCCTCACCTGGGAGCTACAAAGAAGAGGCCTTGAAATCAATACCTCCCTATCCCCACACAAGTGAAGGAGCATGTGTTCACAAAAGGAAGAAATGAAGGGACATGCAAAAATAGTAATAGATGACCAGTTCAACAAGAGCATCAAAATACTATGATATTTTTTAAAATGGAAATGGTAAGCAAAATAAAGAAAATATAAAATAACAATACTGGCATTAGGAAAAAATGCAAATAAAATGTGCTAATGGAATAAAAATAGCACTTACACTGATGAAAATTAAATACATAATGAAAATCCAACATATATAGAAACAGAGAGAGAGACAAACAGAATTAAACATAAGAATTAAAAAGCCAGCATTCCTATTATGACAGATCAGTAGAAATTGGAAGACTATGCAACATAATCAATAGAAGGAAATATTGATATATTTTTGAACTGTATACCCCAAAATAGAAATTATGCTTTTATTTTAGTTAGACATAAAATATTTTCAGAAATTGGTCAAAAACTGGAACAAACATAATAACATTCTCTAAATTTCAAAATATTAATTATTCTGCTTGGAATTTAAAATTAATAAGTATTCACATAAAAATATTCCAAACACAACTATTTTTAAATTCTCCTGTATTAATTACTGGGGCAGATAAAATAAAAGATCCTTTCTAATCCCACACTGTTAGGATTCTATGACTTGAGAAATAGTAATATGAATATATTAAGATAATGAGCCTCGTTATTTTTAAATTATGTGACAGCACTGTTTATACATGTTTAAAATTAATGACCAATTCAGTAGACACAAATGTAAAATGATTGTTTAAAACTTAACAAAATCTACTTTGATCAAATTAATTAGACTTTAAAGTATTGACTCCAGCTTCATTCTGGCAGATCTTTAAATACACAAAATAACCAATTTCGTCATATTTAACTCTTTCAAAGAAGTTGATGTTTGTTAAAAGGTATCATATTTACATGATGTTAAAAGTCAATAAAACTGGATTAAAATGATACATCCAGTAGCAGTATATTCTAATTGGATGTTATGATTAGGATTAATAAAAGAATGATATAAATTAATTTATCTAGAGTCATCTTCAACCTTAACACATTTAAATTAATCTTTCTTTACTTTTAGATAGTGATGCTATTTTTCTCTCCCATATACAATTAATTTCCCAAGTGAACTTGGCAAGCCCTGTTACTACTAGAGGGCAGTAAAGTCTTGTACATTCAGAAAATGGCCAGTACAATTAGTCCCTTGCAAAATCACATGGGGTACTGTATGATGTAACTTTCAGCTTTATTTTCTGCCAAGTAGTAAAGTCTATCTGATAAATCAATCTGGTTCTTACGTTTATGCTTTAAACCAAACCTAATCACTTGATTCAGTCTAATCAATAAGTACTAGTAAGAAAGCTAACCACAGTAATTAGGTTACAAATCAGTTAAAGCAGTATATTCCTTTTTAAGTATCAGATATTAACACTTTCCTATAAAACTCAATAGCATTGGGAATAAAAAAATTCTTCCTTTAGGATGTGAGGACAAGTATTTACAATAAAATCATGTATCCAGCAAACTTTCTAACATTTAAATATTCATGAGGAAGAAATATCCAAATGCAATTCTGATACTCCAAGGAACGTATGTAAAAATTATTTAGTTGCTTAGCAACACCCTAAAAAATAAAAGATGAGAAACTTTGTATACTGCCTAGTCTTTTTTTTTTTTTAATGTTATTCCTGTCCTGCAGCGTATTAGATCAGCTTGCCTTGTGAACAGGATTTTAACAGTCAGGAGATGTGACTGTGTTTAAGATTCCTTTTTCCAGTCACTAGTTCATTGTCAGCGGCAGCTACAGAGCAGCTTTATGTGCATTCAGAGACCGCCAGGAAATTAGTTCTGCATGACTGAGTCAGCACTGTAGCTCAGAGAACGAGGAGCATACATTTCCTTAAGCAATTGTTTATTCCTTGTTGTGATAACAATGTTAGATAAAATTCTAGTGTGAAAAATAATCACACTATTATATTTTGTGTAAAAATTAAATCACTCCTAAACAGTGACCACGCCTGGGAGCTTTATGCTAAATTTAAACTTAACCTGCAGAGCTTTTCTTCGCTCTTTGTTGCATTCCAAAGTGTTAGATAGCTGTTGATAACTTATTTACTGCCTTCCAAACTTTTTTTTTTAACTATGTAAGGCATTGAAGTGAAATGAGTTCAAGGAAAATGAACATTTTAAATTAGCAACAGCTAAAATGAAACTGATCTTTAAAATTAAGCCACATGTTTTTGTTTCTTTGGTTTTCAAGGGGAAAAAAAAAATAACATGCCCTAAGATTTCCCTATTTGGACTAATTAGTCAGTGGGCTATACCCCAAAGTAAATTAACATTGTTCCCATGTACTTCACAATTACCCAATTCCTTGCATCCCCATGCCCAAAGTAAGACTTCATTTTTGTTCCTTCCATAATGAGGAAATATAAAAAGTTCAATATCCATTCCTCTGTCTTAGGTACTGCTGGTGTACTAATTACACTCTAACTTGTTTATCTAGATAAATCTTT
Source organism: Orycteropus afer afer (assembly GCF_000298275.1). NCBI lineage: Eukaryota > Metazoa > Chordata > Mammalia > Tubulidentata > Orycteropodidae > Orycteropus > Orycteropus afer. The sequence continues at coordinate 293,341 of NW_006921720.1, forward strand.
TGCATATTTTTTGAGATTGCAAAGAATATTTTTCCTCATCATCATATTCTACCCATGTATTTTTTAAATATTTTCTAATCATATATCAACATATTACATACAAATACACACATATTTGGTAAGGCAAGTTATCTCTGCCTTAGCCCAAAGTATAACCAATTTAGAATATAAGGTCTATGACCTTTTGAGGATACTACATACTTAAGGAGAACTCTGGTGGTGTATTGCCTAAGGCATTTGACTGCTAACCAGAAGGCTGGTGGTTCAAACCCACCAGCCACTCCTCAAAAGGAAGACTGACCAATCTACTTGTGTGGAGATACCACCTGGGAATGTTATTCACTGTACCCTGTATATATGTCTCTTCTTAGGGTTTCAAAAAGAATTTCTAGTTGTCACTTGTAGACCTGGAAAACTGTTTGGAAACTGTAATCTAGAAAATGCCTAAGAATTTCAATTCAATAGAAATTTATTAAGCATTTCTGGTAGCACAGTGCCTAAAGCATTTGGCTGCTAACCAGAAGGCTGGCTGTTCAAACCCACCAGCCACTCCTTGGAAGGAAGGTTGGGCAATCTACTTCCATAGTGATACCACCTCAGAAACCCAAGGAGGGGCTGCTATGAGTTGTATCACGGCAGTGAATTTGGTTTTTTGGTTTTTCTTCTTTGGCTTGAACTTTGTTATTTGCAGTGGTGAATACAGACAACATGACACAGCTCTTACCCTGAAAGTTTTCCCTTAACAACATGAAATATATGAATTTACCTATCTGTCATAATTTTTCGGTTGAAAAATATAAGGACATGTCAACCAAAATCAATTTGTAAAGTTCTCTAATAGCACGGGGAATAAGAGAGAACTTGTGAAAAACCATATTTTTCAAATTGATCAAATTCCCTTTTATGATGACATGATAGACTTTGTAACTCAGGAGAATCAAGAGATATAATATATTAAATCTATCTAGTAGGTAATAGGGGAGCCCTGGTGACTTCGTGCCTAAAGCATTTGCCTGCTAACTAGAAGGCTGGCAGTTCAATCCCACCAGCCACTCGTCAAAAGGAAGGTTGGGCAATCTACTTCCATAGTGATAACACCTCAGAAACCCAAGAAGGTCACTATGAGTTGGATCTCACTTGAGGGCAGTACATAGTAGAGAATAGAAGCAAAAAAATGAATTGTGCTTTACTATGAAATTTTTTCTCTGATGTTAGAAATGTAGTAGTTTCAGAAATAAATATTAAAACTTTAGACCAAGGAAAATGGAAAATTATACCGATCATGCTCAATTGTTTAATTTGAGCTTGATAAGTGATAAGGTAGCAATTACAAGGCAAGTTGTAGCAAACATCAAACTAGGGACCTGGGACAGATTAGTATGTGACATTCAAAAATTCACAAAGGGTACAGGCTTGAATCAAGGAGTAAAATCAAAGACAAAAGGGTTTTCAGCTTATGCTACTTTCTAAAGAGTTAAAATTATTCTGGGTTCACATTTTGAGACTATCTTAAAGGTAGTCCCTTGAATATGTCAGAAGCAAATGAAGATAAATTTTGAAAAACTAACTCCCTCTCCCCAAAAAAATACTCACTTCCATCAATTAATTTTGGCTGATAGTGACCATACAGGATGAAGGGGAGCTGCCCTCTAGGGTTTCAAAGCTGTCATCTTTACAGAAGCAGACTGCCACATCTTTCACTTGCAGAGCAGTGGCAGATTTGACTGCCAAGCTTTCAGTTAACAGCCAAGTCCTTAACCACTGCACTGCCAGGAATCCTTCTGAAGAACTACAGAGCATCACAATGTACTTAGTAATAAAAGTCAACCTCTTAAAAATATATAAAGAGCAGCAACCTACAAAAGTTTAGAATTATACCTGGCCAATTAAATTGTCCAGGTTATAAAGATAGGTTTAGACTGTGTAAACAGAAATTATTACTATGAGTATCACTCAAAGTATTTTACTTTGACAATCCACCTGGAAACATAAAGCTGGAAGGTGAAGGTTGGGAGAAAATACTTCTGCTATTCTTTAACATGTAAGATATGTATTATGGTTATATATTAATATAACCAATGATATTTGGACAGGTATACAAGATGTGTCCAGTAGGTTGGACACCTGTCCCAAGGAATAGTTGTCAGTTGAAATGTACTCACACTCTTCTTTTGAAGCTGGGGTTCTGACATGGAGTTGCATTGACCTGGAAAAAAAAAAAAAAAAAAAAACTCACTGCTGTTGAGTGAATTCCACTCATAGCAACGCCTCCTTGGCTTCCAAGGAGGTTTCTCTATGGACATAGATTGCACAATCTTCCTTCCGAGGAGTGGCTGGTGGGTTGGGACTGCCAGCCTACGTTGGCCTGGAGGAAAGATTAAAAAATAATAATGACAAGAAAATTGCCATTGAGTCGATTCTGATTTACAGAGTGGAACTGCCCCACTGCCCCATTGGATTTCCAAGGCTGTATTCTTTACAGAATACAGTAAAGAGTGGTAGAGCAGGATAAAATGGATTAAAAGCCAGGAACCCAGACAGAGAAGCAGTCAGCCACAGGGATCCAGGTAAGGAGAGGGAACTCAGGCACGCCCAAAGCAGCAGGGCAGGAGAGAGGGAGAAAGGGGATTAAAAGGCCCAGGAATCTGGAGAGAGGAAGAGTCAGCCACAGGGACCCAGGTAAGGGTGGTATGAGAGGTTTAAACAGGGAGACAAACTTGTCAGTCGGTTTGTCCTACCGTGGTGACGTTTTGATGTGAGTTTTGAGGCTGAGCCACTGGTGTTTCAAACCCAGTGGGATGCACATGGTGTACAGGTATCAACCCAGCTTACAGACTGAGACAGACAAGGAAGAAGCAATAGGCCACCCACTTCTCAAATAACTGGCCAGGGAAAACCTTATTTATAGGAAAGAAACACTGTTTGATACATTACCGTGCAACTTTATGAATAGTCTGGTTAGGTTAGCACACTCTCAAAATAGGACTGGGAAAGAGATGCATCATCTGAGTAAACCCAGCCTTAATCCTATGGATAAGGTAAAGCTTTCAAGACCTCCATTTGCTGATGTGGCACCACTCAAATTGAAGAGAAACAGCTGAAGGCATCCATTAATCATCAGAACATGGAATGTATGAAGTATGAATCTAGGAAAATTGGAAATTGTCAAAAATGAAATGGAACTCATGAAAATTGATATCCTAGGCATTAGTGAGATGAAATGGACTGGTTTTGGCCATTTTGAATCAGACAACCATGTGATCTACTATGCCGGGAATGACAGTTTGAAGAGGAATGGTGTGGCATTCGTCATCACAAAGGATGTTTCAAGATCTGTCCTGAAGTACAATGCTGTCAGTGATAGGATAATATCCATACACCTACAAGGAAGACCCGTTAACATGACT
>NW_006921720.1:298962-304975 GCF_000298275.1 Orycteropus afer afer
CCTTGGAAGTGAGAATGGCCAGACTTCCTCTCACCAATTTTGGTCATGTTGTAAGAAGGGACCATTCCCTGGAGAAGGATATCATGCTTGGTAGAGTGGAGGGTCGACAAAAGAGGGGGAGGCCTTCAACGAGATGGATTGACACGGTGGCTGCAGTGATGGGCTCAAGTATTGCAAGGATCATGGACCTGGCATGGGATCGGACAGTGTTTCGTTCTGCTGTGCATGGGGTCGCTATGAGTCGGAATCAACTCGACAGCACCTAACAACAACAACAACATCAATAAAGATTTACAGGTTTGGAAACCCAATAAGGGTGGCTATGAATTGGAAGTGACTAGATGGCAGTGGGTTTGGAATATTTACAGAAGCCAACTATTACATCTTTCAACTGCCTGACATTAATTTCTAATGATCTTTGAATTTTATTTTTCTTAATTCACTTGCATTTTCTTGATCTTTTGTACTTTTATGCAATAGAGATGTCAGAACTTTGTATTAATCTATACATGTTCACTTACATTGGTGGCATTTATCATAAAAGGATGGGGAAAAATTTTCATCTTCCCATACATTGTTGAATTGTTTTATGCCTTTCTTACTGAAATTTTTAAAAGTTTAAAGCAAAACTCTTGTTTAATTAACCCACCTCTAGCACAGCTATTATTACTTAAAAACATGGATCTTTCTAAAAATAAAGACCTAGTTTTATTTTCAGTTTATTTAATAGATATGAAAATAAATTCCTTGTTTATTAAATTATTTAAAGTCAATGTTTTTATATTGTGAAAAAGAGCTAGTCGTGGTATGAATGAAGATTTTTATATTAGTTACAAAGATTGATTTTCTAGGTAAGAATTATATAGTTCTTAGAAATATTTAAGAAAATTGTCAATTAATGAATGCAATATAGTGGTGTGATATTACATTAAAATCACCAGACATTCAGAGCTCTGAAATACAAGGCACTATGCTAAGGGCTGTTCAAAATTTAAACTTTAAGAAGACTCCAACCCCATTAGAAGCTGACAGTCTGTCATCATAAGCACTTTCTACAAGGCAAGTGTGTGACAAGACTTACAAACATGTATTTACTTTCCTAAGTCATAATCCCTGTTATAAGGTTTTAAAGCTCTACCTGAGAATGTAAAGATTCAAGGGATAATAAGATGGGACATTATTGAGACGAAGAAAAAATAAACGGTGCAGGTAATCTGTGGCAGATGGGTAGATGATAAGTTTGGGGTCTTTTAAGGAAAGAAAAGAACATATAGGATGAAAGAATAAAGGAGAGAAAAGGGAATGCCAGCCATACAAATTAACAAAACAAACGCCAAAACAGTCCTCTTTTTTACCTAACCATCACATTTCTTTGAACTTAAATGTGTTTCATCTCTAGTCATTCCCTGTCCACCAGCATGCCTCAGAAGAAGGATCATTAGATTATATGATTTTCATTTCTCTTCAGATCCCTTAGCATCTTGTGAGTTGAATGTCAAACACACACATACCCCCCAATGAGGGACTCACTCATATACCTCCTGTCACTCTTCCTTGTTCACACCTTTGCTAAGAGCAAGAAATGTTAAGAGGACATCCTCTAACTTGTGCTTTCTTGACTCTTACTACTGCCACCTCTGGGCCTTATGATGAATTCCTTCATGCAGTGAGAAGAGATTCACAAGAGTGCTCATGAAAGCAATGAAAATTCACAGTGAAAAAATCTACTTGTGTTAAGACCTCCAACACACTTAACGGTTGTTTATCAGAGTCTTGTGCTTTGTTCCACACCATTCCTGTGGCCATTTGAGTTTGTTGCAGCCTCACACAGTGCAGTACCCTCCACATATTAATATTTTACTCTTTTGCAGCTTCATTTACAAGGAGAAAAATAGGTGACATCATGGGAGGACATGCAAAAACCCACTAAGTTGAGAATGAGTAGAGAGTTGAAACGTTTTGTAAAAAAGTACTCCACTGATTTTCTTTTCTTTTCTTTTCTTTTTTTGTAAATAAATAAAGAAAGAATATATCAGTTAGTAGCTTGAGTCAGAGTCCCTAGACAGTGCAAACGGTTAAGCACTGGGTTACTAACTGAAAGATTGGAGGTCGAACCCACACAGAGATTCCTCAGAAGAAAGGTCACAGTCATGAAAACTCGATGTAGCACAGTTCAACTCAGACACACATGGGGTTGCCATGAATTGGAATTGACGTGGCAGCAAATGGCAATTGGTAATCCCTAGTAATAAAAGAAATAATTATTTAAAAATCATTTGAAGTTTGTTGAAAGAGTATGGAAGTTTTATTTGAATTTGGTCCATTAGGAATTGATGAGTTCATTACAGATTTTACATACCATGGAGTAGAATTTACATAGGATTGACATCACTCGTAGGGTCACTATAAGTCCAAAGCAACCCCATGACACCTAATAACCACATCATTCATAGTGTGATTGAGTATGTAATGAGATGTTTCATAAGCAGAAATATACTTGCTTGATTTCTAGTTATAAAAGTCTTTTTTTAATTGTGATTTGGGTGAAAGTTTACTTACCAAATTCACTTTCCATACAGCAGCTCACATATACTTTGTCTCATGACATTGACTGCAACTTCTCATAATGTAAAAGCTCCCCTCCCACTTCCTCCCCATAGTTACCTCTTCCCTGTGTCTTTCGCTCCTATACACTCCTGCCCCCCAAGCTGTTTCCCTATACATACACAGCCCTTCTATTCTCCCATGATTAATCTCTCCAAGGAGTATATCCACCTAAAGTAAATGTTCAGCTTGTATGCCTGTCTTTTGTTTGGCTGGAAGCCACAGGAGTGGGTTCAATTCCAGACCTAAAGGGCAGCTAGGGGCCATAGTCTCAGGGGTTTCACCAGGCTCTATCAAACCACCAAACCTGGTCCTTTTTTTTTTTTTTTTTTTTAATGATTTTGAGTTTTGTTCCACATTATTCTCCCACTCTATCCAGGATCTCCTACACAGATATCTCTCAGAGAGGTTGACAGTGGTAGCCCAGCACCATCCAGTTCTTCTGGTTTCGTAGTCATATAGCCTGAGGATCATATGGTGTACCAGTAGCTTGGACTGATTGTTTCCACATGTCTTTGATTTTCTTCATTCTTCTTTTCTCTGGACGAGGAAATACCCATCATTGCATCTAGATAGCCACTTGCAAGATGTTAAGATCTCTGTTGCTACTCACCGAAGTAGGATGTAGAACAATATTTTTGTGTAGTATGTTATGCCAGTTGAGTTTGACGTCCCCTGTGACTATGGTGCCTAGCCCACAGGTCCAACTACTTGTTCCCTCTGGATAAGCTGGCTGAGGCCAAGAAGTAACTACAACCTTGTCCCTTGTCAGTTCTACTGTACACCTGGGAATTCTTACAGAGCATACCAATACACTTGTGGAAACTTTGTCTGCCTATACATGATCTTGGGCACACTCCCCTCTGCACAGACATACCTAATAGTTCAACCTATCCACCCATCCATCCACCCGTATATCAATGTTTGCCTTCAGTGACAATGCAGTACTGTATGCGCAAAAAGGTTCATCTTTGTTGTCTGTAACTCCCATGCACCCTTCTATGTCTTCCTCTTCCTCAATGCCACCATGTTGATCACTCACATTTGGTACATTGCCCTTCTCTTTATTGTTATTTTTGAATTATAGATTTTGTTATATGTATTTATTTTAGTAGAGAGTAATGATGTTCAAAATATAGAGATACTTGCAATAGATCTTAAAGTATATAAAGTTATTAAAGTTGCTGGACTATAACTCATTATTTATTCATTATTTTTTATAATTTGATACTCTGTCTCGTAAGTTACCTATTTTTCCCTTCCTGAAGTTTCTAAATGTTCCAGCCAAAAGTTTATTTTTTCCCCAATAGAATCTTGACATTCCCTCTGGAACTTCTTGTGAATTGTCATCCATTACCTGAATGAACTGTAGAAATAATCTATTGTTTTGTCTTTGGTAAGTGCACTAATGGACATGTGATAGACTCATAACCCTTGAAGGTAATGGTGTGAAACAGCTCCAAAGCTGGCTAGAAAAATAGAGATCCCATTTTGGTTCTTATCTTCTGATGGTTTCAAATCATGTGCTTTTGTCTATTAGAGACCAAAACAGCCCATTAGTCAAAAAAAAAAAAAAAAAAATCCTTCATTTTCACTCAAAATAAGAATTTCAAAATATTATATGTTAAAAAATAACTTTCTAACCAAATACCTAGTTTGTATGTAAAACTTTTAAAATCTAGATACTGGGTTATTATGAGCAAACCAAAAAATATATTTTATTCCAATCATAAAACTGCCTCGTAACAATGATAACAGCAATAACTAACCTAGTGCATGAGATATAACTTGCTAGGCACAATACAATGTAGTACCTAAGGCATTTGACTGCTAACCAAAAGGCTGGCAGTTCAAATCCACCAGCCACTCCTCAGAAGAAAGGTTGAGCAATCTATTCCCATAGTGATACCACCTTGGAAACCCAAGGAGGGGTTGCTATGAGTCAGATCAGACTCACGGCAATGAGTTTATTTATTTATTTGTTTGTTTGTTTATGGTATTTTATAGCTCACTGCCTGCAAATAAGCCAGCAAGTGTGATAAAATTGCCTCTATTTACAAACAGCCTCAAAAAGGCTAAATTACTTTCTCTGAATGGAGTCACAGTGTACACACCATCTTGATGAAATCTTATTTTTTGAATAGCACAATGACTTCATATTGTACCTTCATTGTAATTTTTATTCTGTTTGAAATAAGTCTGATCATTAGCATAGGCTGATTCCTTAAAGAAAAATAAATTACCATTTTAAATTAAAAAATTCTTTGATTTATGAATGTTTAAATCATTTTTCCTTTGTGAGAGGTTAACACTGGAGAGAATTTACATAGGAAATTCCTCAGTGTATCTTTTCTGCATATGCAGGGAAATTCTGATTTCTTTCTTATCCTAGTAATTATAATGTAATGCTTTCATCTTAAATTACTCTATCCAATAACTGCTATATTTCTTCTTGTTTTCAAACAACCACATTTTGTTTTTAATTATTTGTATTTTAAAGGCTATACAGGGAAATATAATTATGTCTGTGATCTACCATTTGACTCTCATGAGGTGCATTGAAGGAACATGCTGTGTCTATTAAAATATTGCAGACTGGTAGAAGAATAAAAGAGATTTTTTTTAATGAGCCAGAAAGACTCCAAGTAAGTCAATATATTACAGTATATCTCTATTTTCAAAGAGTCAGTCCCATTCATCCTCATAACACTGACTTTTGTAGGGTTAAAAATGTAAGTCACTCACTCACTAACTGGCATCAAGTTGGATCCACTCATAGCTACCCCTTTTTGCATTTCCTAGGAGGATCACTATGTAAGTACATTGTCCAATCTTCATCCTGAGGAGTGGCTGGTTTGAACCACCAGCCTTCTGGCTAGCAGTCAAATGCTTTAGGCACCAGAGCTCCCTGAAAATGTAAAGGCATTGGGAATACTTGTAATAAATTATATATTTAAAAAAGGGTCACTAGTTAAAAAAAAAAAAAAAAAGTCCTTTGCTGAAACAAAGCCTTGTACTGTGAGATAAAAAACAGAAAGAAAAAAAGAATGAATGAAGAAAATGGGGACGGGATGAATATGTCTACAGGAAAATAGATAAAAAGATAAAGACTCTGGAAAGTAGATAAATCATTAACTGGAACACTTATACCACTTCCTCAGTCCTCCTCTCCCCATCTCTGCTTCAAAATTCTGTCGATGCCCCCCCATCCCCAAAAAAATGGAGGGGAAAAAAGTCATGGAGCTTAATGTTGTGCCTCATCAAGAGAATCAGCAAGTCCAATATTTGGGTCAGAAATATTCTGAGAGTCAACTGTCCAGTAATAGTGAGTTTATATTATGTATGGGAGCTCTGGTAGCACAGTGCCTAAGCACTTGACTGCTAACCAGAAGGCTGGTGGTTCATACCC
>NW_006921720.1:305075-306173 GCF_000298275.1 Orycteropus afer afer
CTCCTGAATTTAGAGATCATCTAAAGAATAGATTTGATGCATTGAACACCAACAACTGAAAACCAGAAGAATTGTGAGAGGATATCAAGAATATTATCCATGAAGAAAGCAAGAGATCACTAAAAAGATGAGAAAAGAAGAGAAGACCAAAGTGGATGACAGAAGAGACTCTGAAACTTAGCCTTGAGTGGAGAGTAGCTAAAGCAAATGGAAGAAATGACAAGATAAAGGAGCTGAACAGAAGATTTCAAAGAGCAGCTCGAACAGACAAAACCAATTGCTATAATGAAATGTGCAAAGACCTGGAGTTTGAAAACTAAAAGGGAAGAACACACTTGGCATTTCTCAAGCTGAAAGAATTGAACAAAAAATTGAAGCCTCGAGTTGCAATATTGAGAGATTCTATGGGCAAAATATTGAATGATGCAGGAAACATCAAGAGAAGGTGGCAGGAATACACAGAGTCACTGTACCGAAAAGAACTGGTCGATCTTCATCCATTTCAGGAAGTGGCATATGATCTAGAACCAATGGTACTGAAGGAGGAAGTCGAAGCTACAATGAACAATTTGGCAAAGGCCAAGGCTCTGGGAATTGACGGAATACCCGTTGAGATATTTCAACAAACAGATGCCCCACTGGAGGCACTCACTCGGTTATGCCAAGAGATTTGGAAGACAGCTACTTGGCCAACTGACTGAAAGAGACCCATATTGTATCCATTCCACAGAAAGGTGATCCCACAGAATGTGGAAATTATTGAACAATATCATTAATATCACACGCAAGTAAGATCTTACTGAAGATAATTCAAAAACAGTTACAGCAGTATATTGACAGAGAACTTCCAGAGGTGCAAGCTGGATTCAGAAGAGGACGTGCAACAAGGGATATCACAGCTGCTGTCAGAAGGATCTTAGCTCAAGGCAAAGAATACCAGAAAGGTGTTTACTTGTACTTTATTGACTATGCAAAGGCATTTGATTGTGTGGATCATGAAAAATTATGGATAACATTGAGAAGAATGGGAATTCCCAAACACTTGATTGTACTCTTGACCTGTACCTTGACCAGGAGGCTGTTGTTCGAACAGAACAA
>NW_006921720.1:312983-337465 GCF_000298275.1 Orycteropus afer afer
CACTCCTCGGAAGGAAGGTTGGGCAATCCTACTTCCGTAGTGATACTGCCTCGGAAACCCAAGGAGGGGTCGCTATGAGTCGGGGCCAACTCGACGGCAAATAACAACAACAACAATATTATGGATACTTATAAAAAGGGCTTAATTTTTAGTGAGGCATGTTTATGGTAAGTTTGAATCTTGGGGATACTATTTATTGCATAAATTGTTTAAGTTTTCTGAATCCAGTCTCTTCATCTTAAAACAGAGATTGTATTTATCTCATGAATGATTGTGTGGATTGGGTGGCTGAGTAGAAAATGCTCAGGAAATCATAGCAATAACGAATAATGAAGCAAAACTAGCATGCATCACCATCTTTCGTCCTGTGATAGAGCCTATCCATGCTTTCTTTTCAGTATTTTCCTCCCCTGTTAACATCTCCACTGATAAGGTATCAATCCTGACTCACTCTCTCCTCTATGGTGACTTCGTGTGTTCCCACTACCCATGAAACTTTACAAAATAAGTAAAAGTTAGGTGGAGGGAGGTATTAGAGGAACTGAGTAATCTATTAGATAGGCTTGAGTCCTTTGTAATTCTCTTAGGAGTCCAGGGAAATCTGCTATCATGAATAAGTATAAACAAGTAATGATGATACAAGTAAGTGAAAAGGAGAAGTTTGGATGGTGATAGTAAGCATGAGGTTTGAGATGCTGAGTAGATGATGTAGCAAAAAGTTGAGAAATAGCAGAAGTCAGAGCAGAACAGGAAAGATAGCAGCAAATAGCCTGTATTTTGGAAACAAAGTCACAGATGAATATTTGATTTTTACTGTTGAAATATGTAGCAATACTGCAATGATAAACCCTATATAACACTCCAAACTCAAAAAAACCAAACTTACTGCCATGGAGTCAATTCTGACTCATAGCAACCCCCTTTGGGTTTCTAAGGGACTATATCTACAGAAGTAGATTACCCAGTCTTCCTTCTACAGAGTGACTGGTGGATTTGACCTGCCAACTTTCTAGTTAGCAGTCAAATGCCTCAGGCTCTACACAACCGGAGCTCTTTTATATAATACTGCTGCCTCAAAAATGGATATTGTTTACTATGTAGAGATTAGAAGAGTATGGATCTGGTGGTGGATTAACATCCACCATTGTTCCTAGGGCAAAGACTGAGATTGTGCATGAGTGAACTATATCCTAAAAACAAGGTCATGCATATCCTATTTACCTGACACAAGAGCATAAAATAGACAAGAAAAGGTACAAATGAAAAAATGGGCACAGGAGAAAGCATTTTGAAAGGAAGTTTTAAAAGGGAAGGAAACTGAATCATAAAAATCTGCCTTAAAATAAAAATCATTATTTATAAAGCCAAGTTATATGTCATTGAACACTATTTAATGTAAAGGTTAATTTTCATTTCAGTCAGCAGCCCGGCCTAGGAACTATTTTTGTCCTGCTTTAACCTATGTAAAATTGTGAAGTACACAAAGAGTTTTTCTCCCAAACTTTTACTCTTCACCTTAATCTCAGTAATCTGCTGTTCTCTGCTTATCGAAGTTTGGTTTTGTGATCAATAAATAATCTACTGAAAGCCACCTAAAATGCCACCCTTAAGCAGCTTTGAATTAAGCAGCATGGATCAGAGCTTGTATGAGGTCAAGTTGCCTCGAAGCAGAGCCTGAGATGGAATTCTTACGATTTATTAAGGGAATACTCTTAGGAGAAACCTGTAAGAAATTAAGGATAGCATAGGGAAGGGGGAGAAGGTAAGTAATGATGTTGTTTCAGATGAAGTTTAATGTCAGTCTCATCTTAATTGGAGTTCTAGAGCATAAATTGCATTACAGGGTCTGTCCCCATGAGGCAAAAGCTTTTTGTAGCCCAGCACTACTCAATCATTGCCTAGTCTCTTGCTTACTGAGGCAGCTCCAACAGCCCAAGGGAGTTCTCCGGAGAAGGTTGCAGATATGAGCCATTAGCAGAACTGCACTTGCTCTTAAAAGAAATTCCCAGGACCAACAGTGTCAGCTAGTGAACCATTATCAAAGAATTATTTCTCTAAAAAATTAAGCAAATAAAATCATTTTTGAATGATTCATGGGGTTTGGGGTGGGGGAGAGAAAGCCATATTTTGAGTCATTTTTCTAAGTTCCAACTCTGATTTCTCATAACTCTGACTTTACTCATGTTTGCTAAACATTCAGCAATCCAAACAAAGAGAAAGGGTCTGAAAATTTCCTGATCTATGTGTTTCTTTTCTGTGTATAAGATTTTTCAGGTTTTTGCCTAAAATATTCATAAAATTTTCAGCAGCCAAAGTGTTCAGAAGTGGATAACCCCATCCTTCTTCTTAGTCTGTCTTAGTCTGGAAGCTCTGCTGAAACCTCTCCACCTTGGGTGACACTGATGGTATTTGGAATACCTGTGGCACAGTCTCCAGCCTCACAGCAACACACAAGGCACCCCAGTACAACAAACTTACAGATGAGTGTCCTATAATATAGGTACTAGTCTATATTTCCTAGGAAGCTCTGGTGGTGTAGTCCCTAAGGTATTTGACTATTAACCAGAAGGCTGGCAGTTCAAATCCACCAGCCACTCCTCAGAAGGAAGACTGAGCAATCTACTTCCATAGTGATACGGAAACCCAAGGAGGAGTCGCTACAGGCCAGATCCGACTCAACAGCAGTGAGAGAGAGAGAGAGAGAGAGAGAGAGAGAGGGAGAGTCACTATTTCCTAATGATGATGAGGAGCAAGAGGAACAACTATTCATTTTCATTTTATAAATAAGTAAACCAAGACCCAGAAAGCCATAGATCAATGTTACTCACACAAATTGTTAAGTGGTGCTTCCAAAACTTGTACTCAGATTTTTCATTGTTTTTTCATTTCATTATGATACCAATCTGAAAAGACATTTCACCTTCTCAAATCATATTGTTGTTGTCATGTTTTTTTCCCCCCTAAATCTTTTGTTATCTAAACAGGTCAAAATTTATCATTCAAGATAAAACTTTATGAGTTAACTCTACCAAAATAAGGAGGTAAAGCAGTTAGACTAAAATGAACAACAATCAAGAACTATACTTTCACTTTTTAACTAGATGGACGTAGGTAACTCACACTGAGCTTCCTTCACTCAAGATTTCCTTCACTGAAAAAATAACAGGTAGAAATAGTACCTTTGTCCTAGGGTAGATTGGGCTATTTTTGCAAGAGACACAATATTTGCCAATTGTAAAATACTATTGTGTTGTTGTTGTTAGGTGCCATCAAGTTGATTCTGATTCATAGCAACACTATGTACAAGAGAATGAAATATGTCCCAGTTTTGGGCCATCCTTATAATACCTTCTATGCTTGACCCCATTGTCAGAGCCACTGTGTCAATCCATCTCATTGAAAGTCTTTTCCTTTTTTCCTGACCCTCCACTTTACCAAGCATGATATCCTTCTCCAGGGAATGGTCCCTTCTGAACACATGATCAAAGTAAGTAAGGCAAACTCTGGCCATTCTCACTTTCGAGGATCATTCCAGCTGCACTTCTTCCAGGGCATATTTATTTGTTCTTCTGTCAGTCCATGGTAGTTTCAGTATTCTCTATCAACACCATAATTCAAAGGTATCAACTCTTCTTTGGTCTTCCTTATTCATCATCCAGTTTTCACTTCATTATGCTCGTGAGGAATCTGTACATAGATCAAGGATCTGTCATTCAAACAGAACAGGGCATATGAAAAGGTTTAAAATCAGGAAGGATGTGCATCATACTTACTCACCATACTCATTCAATCTGTATGCTGAGCAAATAATCCAAGAAAATTGACTATATGAAGAACATGACATCAGGGTTGAAAGAAGACTCATTAACAGCTTACAATTTGAAGATGACACAGCCTTGCTTGCTGAAAATGAAGATGACTTGAAGCATTTACAGATGAAGATTAAAGACTATAATCTGCTATATGGATTACACCTCAACATAAAGAAAACAAAACTCCACAGAACTAGACCTATAAGCAACATCATGATAGTTGAAGAAAAGATTAAAGTTGTCAGGGATTTCACTTTACTTGAATCTACAATCAACACCTATGGAAGCAACAGTCAAGAAATCAAATGTCACATAGTATAAAGATATTTTAGGAATTGTTCTTATTATCAACACGATCATTTGGAAAACAGCACCTAATCTCCAGATAGACTCAGTCCTTTACAAATGAACATTATATCAAGCCTTCAGATTATCTATCATCAGAAGGTTTTAAGATTTAAAGACAATAGGACTCCAGACCTGATTTTATGACACAGTATCTTGGGCATCCTAATGACAGCAAAACATCGCCTGGAGCTTAAGGCCACTTTGTTGCCACCCTGACCACACCCAAAGCATGTCCTGACTTTCTTGGTTGATTCTCATGTTTTTTTTATTTCATTGGCTTTTTTGTTTGGGCCTTTTTTTTTTTTAGATAAATGCATCATTTGCTGCTTAAGTAGCCTAGTTTGGTGATGCCATTTAATTCTACTTTTCTGGAAAAAGAAAAAAAAATCATATTCTTCTGTTTCAGCTTCCCTATGACCTCAATTAAAATTTCAAATAGAACTCATACCAATAATTCTTGGACATAAAATAGATATATAAAAGTTTTTGCTTCAAAGATATTAAGAATAAATTCTGAGGTTTTAAAATGAGAAAAATATCACTCTTTACAATGGATGTCATACATAATTTTTTTTTCACCCTAGACAATGAGTTAGAGGAGATTTTAAATATTGGATTAGAAAGTTCCACATTTCCACTGAGCAGTTACTCCAGCATTCTGAGCTGTGCTAATCATTATCACAAGCCATCATTGGCTCTAACGTTTTATGAGTATGCTAATAAATTTTAAACACATAAATACATGTTGACAGACTGTCACATTCATAAGAGATTTGAATTCAAATAGTGTTATTTAAAAGTTGCATAGTCTAATCTAAATCAATCATACCTCAAATTATTTTATCAAAATAAAATGTATATTTTGACTAAAGAAAGTACCTGAAAGTTAAATAACTGACCATAATATGTTTCATAATAGAAAAAAAATACTTTTCCCATACATATAGCAATTGGCACTGAAACATATACACTTTCAGTTTGGCTTCTTGTTTGTCTGCATTGAAATCAGCAGTAGGTGGCTGTGCTATAATGCAAATGACTAAATATTCTAAGAGCCTGCCATCTTAAATTTTATGGCAGATAATTCAAACTGAAGCACAACACATAATTCAGCTTTAACAGAAGAAAGAAAGAGAGAAAGAAGGAAAGAAAGAAGCTTTGAAAGCTTTCAGTGTTTCAATGAGATCAGATACCCATTTTGTCACAACATTTCATTGCTTGAATTCCACTGGAGTAATGCCAACTACTGCCGCAAAGAGACTAATTCTGTGGAAGATAATTCTACAATGAGTGTAAAATATTTAGAGGTTAATGCTACTCAGCATTCTTTAAAGAAATGGCTCTTCTGAATCAAACGTTTTGTTTTGACATTAATATAATCTTACAAATAAACAAACTCATATATCTCAGATGGGAAACATTGGTTTTCTTAACCAACTCTTCTAATTTTTTTTTTTTCTTTTGCCTTTTTCTACCTTCCTAAACCATGTGTAAAGGAAGAATGATTTACAGTAGTTATATTAGTTTCTTAAATCCTAAAGACAGAAAAATGATGGTCTGATGGTCTTAGAGCCTCCTTTTCTGCCACTAGCTTTTCAAAGCCCCAGTATTCACGCAAACTTGAGCCAAGAGCAGTGCTGTCCGTATCTGTTTAGTTTGGAATCAGTGAACTCAAAACAAAAAGGAATTCTAAGAGAAATTGAACTTATACTTGTGTAGTAGTATATTTTTTAAAGTTTCATGTCCAACTGTGGGCTGCAAAAATAGTACACCAGGTCAAGCAGAGGCTTTTCATCTTTATCCAATTATTTTCAGTACAGTCTCTATATACCTAGAGTCACAGAACTGTTTGGTTATTTTATTTTGTTTGTTTATTTTTCTAACATTCTGTAGTCACACAATTGATTGTATATTGGCCTTACTAAAGTTCAAATTGATTCTTAATAAGGCCAGAAACTGGAACAACTATTTAATTATGTAGTTGTTTCCATCAGTAAGGCATGCTTTAAATTTATAAAATCCCTAATGGATGTGGCTAATTGGCTTGCAGTTCAGAAATGAATATCATTATATGTTTTGATTATTTCCATAAATCAGTTTAAAAAAAAAAAGAAAAAGTTTCATTTTAAGTGACAACTCTTAACTCCTGTGGTTGCCATGGAATAAAATAGCAAAAGCATTAATTTTTCTAAATTAAAAGCTACATGAATATAAAAGTATAATAGCATGTAAAGTAGAGTACCAAGATAGGAAGAGACAAACTGTTGGTACTCTGTAACAAAAGCTCAATTATTTTCTCTGTGTCCAAGAAATTGTTAATAAAATCCCTCCATCATATTCTACTTCAGTCCATATTCATCTGTTTGCAAAAAGGAAAAATCTCGTATCAATTGCTAGCTGTTTTATCACCATGAAAGTGGCTCCATCTGTTTATAAGTAATAATAATAATAATAATACCATTTATTTGTATAGTACCTAAAAGTTAAAAATATCATCTATAGGTTGCTCAACATAGTAGTACTTTGATGACATTTCCTTTTGGGGAAATATACTTTCATATCAATCACAGATCCTTTCTTTATCTTCTTATAGGAGACCAATTCTAAAATCATACTCATTAACTGTGTCTTTGTTGTCTTTGGAGCAGTATATTCTCCAGAAAATTTGTGTTCCATACTTGGAGATTTAATAATGTTTAAAAAACATAGGTTAGAAATATTTTGACAGATCACATCTTGGTTTACAATTCTGACAAGCAGAATAATTCCTACTTCCTCATGTTGAAGACTCTATTCTTTTTTTTAATAAAGATTATCAAATAATTGCTTATTTACACTCATTTAATTTAGAGATTAGGTTTGTGCCACAATTTATTATTGAAACATCAAAGGAGTTATCTCTTATTTGATGTTTCTAGATCAATCATTTAAAGGTTCAATGTAAGGCAACAAAACTAGTGTGTAGGTTTTTGTTTAGTTTTTTTTTTTTTAGTTTATTTTTCTTTTGTTTCCCTTTATCCCTGTACTCCTCTCCAGTCCCTCCTATGTAAATAAGCATGTCAGTTCTTTTTGTCAGCATATGTTCTTGTAACATGAATGTTATTGGTTTTTGTGCGTGTATATTTAATTTTCAAAAAGTCTAGCTTGCTTTATAGCTGATTCTTTTATTTCTCTTTCACTAAGAATTGTTTTTAAGATATGTTTTTGTTATTATGTAAACCTTAACTAAGTTGCAGTACAAAAGGGCATGGGTCAAGTACATTTTACCTATTTACTTCTCAATAATGCACACCCAGAAAGTTTCCAATTCCTCACCCTTATAAATAACCCCACCATTCACCTGTCAGTTTGTCATACTGTGGTGGCTTGCATGTGGCTGTGATGCTACAAGCTATGTCACCTGTATTTTAAATACCAGTAGGGTCACTGATGGTGGATATATTTCATTAAAGCTTCTAGACTAAAACAATTAGGAAGGAGGACCTGAAGATATACTTCTGAAAAAAGTGGCCAGTGAAAAAACTTATGAATAACAATGGAACATTATTTGATATAGTTCTGGACTATGAGCCCTGTTAAATAGGTATCAAATTGGCTACATCTGTGGGGACTACAGAGAAGCTCAATATCATCAGTTAGAACAAAGTCAGGGACCAACTGCAAAACAGACGATGATTTGCTTCTATGCAAGTTCAGTTGAAGCAGAAGAAAATATAACAAGTCCAAAACCAAAATAAAAAAACTCACTGCTGTCAAGTAGACTTCACCTTGGGTTTCCGAGGAGGTATCACTGTGGAAGTAGGTTGCCCAACCTTCTTTCCAAGGAGTTATGGGTGGGTTTGGACCACCAGCCTTCTGGTTAACAGTCAAATGCCTTAGGCGCTACGCCACCAGAGCACCCTAGAGAGCCAAAATATAGCCTTGAGTACATCCAAGCTGAATTTCGAGACCATTTCAAGAATAGATTTGATGCATTGAACACCATGACCAAAGACAGACAAGAGGACATCATACATGAAGACAGCAAAAAGTCATTTCAAAATAATGAAAGAAAAGACCAAAAATGGATGTGAAAAGAGACTGAAACTTGCTCTTGAATGTAGAGTAGCTAAAACAAATAGAAGAAATGATGAAGAAAAGAACTGAACAGAAAATTTCAAAAGGTAGCTCAAGAACACAAAGTAAAGTTATTAGAATATAATGTCCAAATACTTGGAGTTAGAAAAACAAAAGGGGAGAACACAATTAGCATTTCTCAAGCCAAAAGAATTGAAGAAAAAATTCAGGCCTCAGATGCAATATGGAAAGATACTACAGGAAAAATGTTGAACAACACAGGAAACGTCAAAAGAAGATGAAAGGAATACAGCGTCACTGTACCCAAAAGAAAGTTCAACCTTTCAGGAGATAGCATATGATCAAGAATTGATAGAATTGAAGGGAAAAGTCCAAGATGTGCTGAAAGAAGTGGCAAAATCAATGCTCTACAAATGACAGAATACTCATTGGGATGTTTCAACAAATGGATGAAACATTGGAAGCACTCTCTCATCTATACCAAGAAATTTGGAAGACAGCTACTGGTCTCACCAACAGGAAGATATCCATATTTGTGCTCATTCCAAAGAAAGGCGATCCAATGTAATGTGAAAATTTGAGAACAATATCAGTAATATGACATACAAGTAAAATTTTGCTGAAGATAGTTAAAAAATTCAGAAGAGAATGTGGAATGAGGGATATCATTGCTGATTTCAGATGGACTTTGGCCAAAAGCAGATGTTTATCTGTTTATCTGTGCTGTGTTTTACTAACTCACCAAAGGCATTTGACAGTGTGGATCAAAATGAATCCTGAAAAAAATTTCAAAGAATGGGAATTCCAAAACACTTAATTGTGCTCATGAGAAACCTGTATATAGACCAAGATACAGTGGATCAACCCAAACAAGGGGTACTGTATGGTTTAAAACTAGAATAATGAACAAATCTGCCTTGGAAGAAGCACAGCTAATGCTTCTTCGAAGCCAGAATAGCAAGACTTCATCTCACATGCATTGAACATGTTCTCAAGAGTCCCTTGAGGTTATCAATGTCCCTTGAGAAGGATATTAATCTTGGTAAAGAAGTGGATGAACCGAAAAGAGGAAATCATCGTTCAACAGGATGGATTGAAACAGTGGTTGCAACAATCAACTCAAGGACAGCAATGATTATGAGGATGGTATATGACCAGGCAGCGTTCTGTTGTGTTGTACACAGGGTTGCTGTGTTTTGGGACCAACTCAACAGCACCTAACAACAACATAAACAATGCTGCTGCAAAGAAAATATAAATCCCCAGCAGATTTGCTTGAAAATTACTCTGAGATATATATTCAGGAGGGTAATTGATTAATTGGTTGTACCATACTTTTCTCAGGAATGGCTTACCAATCCACAATCCCCATCACAGTAGCCTGGGAATTCCTAAATCAAACATACCCACCTATGCATGTCACTTTGGGTCAGGCTTAGAGTTGTGTAGTGAAATCATCTGGTTGTTTTAAATTGTATATATGATTATAATCTGAAAATCTCTTCATTTGCTTGTTAGATTTTGGGTTTCCTTTTCCAATCCTTTTTTTGTTTTGTTTTGTTTACTATGATTTGCTCATATTCTATTTTGGATGCTTTCATCATTTTATTAATACGAATCTCCTGTATATTTAAAATATGAATTCAAGGTCTCTATTAGTTAAAACATGAGTCTTCTCCCATTCTATTGTCTGGATCTCTTTCACTGAAGAAATATTTTCAATTATTATATGCCAGTGCTCAAATTTCTGCCGAATGATGTGTGCTACTCAAGATTGCTTAGTGTTTCCCTATACTTTGGTCACAACGATAGTTCTCTGCATTTTCTTCTACTCATTTTATTGCTTTATATTATACATATGGATCTGTAAGCCATGTATAGTCATCTTTTGCATATTTTTATCTATAATATACAGTGGATAAAATTGTCTCAAAAAAGTAGGTGTAAAAGTGTGAATATGACAGGAAGGAAGTATAAAGGGAAGTTATAATAACAGACAAGAAAATATATTCTTGGCTAGTAAAAACAAATTGGTGAGAGAATTATTTTGAACCATTTCACCTTCAAAAATAAATTTATTTTCAAATTTATACAGGTACATAATAAAACAAATGCAATGGTTAAGGCACTTTGCAAAGAATTATATATTAATATAAACAGAATTCAACCAAAATTGTGGTGGTATTGTTTTACCATACAGGCATACCTCTTTTTATTGTGCTTTGCTTTATTCCACTTCACAGATATTGCATTTTTTACAAATTGAAGGTTTGTGGCAACCCCGCATCGAGCAAATCAGTCAGCACCATGTTTTAAACAGCATGTGCTCACTTTGCATTTCTGTGGCAAATTTTGCTAATTTTCACAATATTTCAAATTTTTTCATAATGCTATTATTGCACACTTAACAGATTACATTCTTTAAAAAATGCCATCAAGTTGATTATGACTCATAGAAACCCCCACTGGGGTTCCCAGACTGTAAATCTTAATGGAAGTAAATTGCCTCATCTTCCTTCTGTGAAGCAACTTATGGATTTGAACTGCCAACCTTTTTTGTTAGCAGCCAAAATGCCTTACTCATTATGCCACCAGAATAATAGACTACAGTATAGTCTTAACCTAACTTTTATATGCACTGGAAAACCAAAAAATTCAGGTGACTTGCTTTATTGCGATATTTGCTTTATTGAGGTGGTCTGGAATCAAACCTGAAATACTCCGAGATATGCCTGCATAGAAAGCTGACTCATTATTAGAACATGTATATTCCTTGCTGTGGCCAAGGAGCCCAAAGTCTATGGTTCCCCCATCACTATGCTTTTCCCTCACCTCTTCTTTTTTTTATCTGGAATATTTATTTAGTATGAATAAGAAATTGATAATACATATAATTCTGCTATGACAACTTGCTTTTTAAACATTTATATGTTGTTGTTGTTATTTGCTGTCGAGTCGCCCTGACTCATAGTGACCCCTCCTTGGGTTTCCGAGGCAGTATCACTATGGAAGTAGGATTGCCCAACCTACCTTCTGAGAAGTGGCTGGTGGGTTTGAACCGCCAGCCTTCTGGTTAGCAGTCAAGTGCCTTAGGCACTATGCTACCAGAGCTCCTCCTAAACATTTATATATATATTATTTATTCAGATTTTTAAGATTTCCAGGGCTGGTGCTCTTCATTCATTTGGTAAATCTTCATTTCCATCTGGTACCATTTTCATCTGAAGAACTTTCTTCAGTATTTGCTATAATCATGTCTAATAGTGAAATAATCTCTAGCTTTTGTTTGAAGACATTTTTATTTTACCTTTATTTTTGAAGGATAATTTCTTTCAACAGAGAATTCTAAATGACAGGCTTTTGGAATTTTTTTTTCTCTCTCTCTCCCTTTGCATCTGAAAAGATGTCATTTGAGTTGTTTTTGTTGTTGCTGTTTGATTCACTGTTTCTGACGTGAAATTTGTAGTCATTCTTATCTTTGTTTCTCCTGTATATAATGTTTTTGCTCTGGATAGTAACATTTTTCTTTATCACTGGTTCTCAACAATTTATCTATAATATTCTTTAGTGTACTTTTCTTTGTATTCTTCTGTTTAGAGTTTGGAAATATTTGGATCTGTGTACTTATAATTTTCAAAGAATTTGGAAAAGATTTAGCTGTTCAAATAGTTTTTATGCAGCTCTCCTCTTTTTCTTTTTTTTTTCTCTACACATTTTTCTATGTGCAATAAAAATGTCCATGTGCATTATAGAGCTAACATGGGAGAAAGTTAGGATAAATTCTTAGCCACAACCAAGCATCTTCAGGGAGTAAATCACTGGGCCTGTGGGCTTGAGGCCATGTTCCCAGGACATCAAGCTCAACTGGCACAACACATTATGCAAAAACATTGTTTCATATCCTACTTTGGTGATATAAAAAAAAAGCTTGCAAGTGGCCATCTAAGACGCAACTAACTATTGGCCTCTCCTCATCAGGACCAAAGAAGAATGAAGAAAATCAATGATGCATGAAAATATTAGTCCAAAGGACTAATAGACCATGATAGCGTCAGCTTACCCTGAGACCAAAAGAACTAGATGGTGTCTGTCTAGTAAATCCAACCACTCAGAAAAGGATCAAATCCTGGATAGAGTTGTTGATGTTGTTAGGTGCCGTTGAGTCATTTCCAACTCACAGCGACCCCATGCACAGCAGAATGAAACACCACCCGATCCTGCGCCAGCTCCATGATCCCTGTTATACTTGAGCTCATCATCGCAGCCACTGTGTCAATCCATCTCCCTGAAGGTCTCCCCCTCTTTTGTTGACCTTCCACCCTACTACGCATGACATCCTTCTCCAGGGAATGGTCCCTCTGACAACATGACCAAAATAGGTGAGACAAAGTCTGGCCATTCTCACTACCAAGGAGCATTTTGGGTGCAGTTCCTCCAGGACATATCTGTTAGTTCTTTTAGCAGTCCATGGTACTTCAGCATTCTTCTCCAGCACCACAACTCAAAAGCATCAACTCTTCTTTGGTCCTCCTTATTCATTGTCCACCTCTCACATGCATATGAGGCAATTGAAAATATCATGGCTTGTGTCAGGCGTACCTTAAGTCCTCAAGGAGCATCCTTGCACCTCAACACTTGAAACAGTTCCTTAGCAGCCGACCTACCCAGTGCTACACGTCATCTAATGTCCTGACTGCTGCTTCCATTGTCCTCGATTGTTGAACCAAGCAACATGAATTCTTTGACAACCTCAATCTTTTCTCCATTTATTGTGATGCTGCTTATTGGCCCACTTGTGAGGATTTTTGTCTTCTTTATATTGAGATGTAATCCATACTGCAAACTGTGTTCCTCAATTTCATCAGGAAGTGCATCAAGTCATTCTCATTTTCAGCAAGCAAAATTGTATCATCAGCATATCTCAGCTTGTTAATAATTCTTCCTCCAATCCTGATGCCACTATTTTCTTCATATAGTCCAGCTTCTCAGATTATTTGCTCAGCATATAAATTGAACAAGTATGGAGAAAGGATGCAACCCTGATGCACTCCCTTCCTGATTTTAAACAACGCAGTGTCCCCTTGTTCCATTCAAACGACAGCCTCCTGGTCAAGGTACAGGTTCCTCATGAGTACAATCAAGTGTTCGGGAATTCCCATTCTTCTCAATGTTATCCATAATTTGTCATGATCCACACAATCAAATGCCTTTGCATAGTCAATAAAGCACAAGTAAACATCTTTCTAGTATTCTTTGCCTTGAGCCAAGATCCATCTGACAGCAGCCATGATATCCCTTGTTCCACATCCTCTTCTGCACCTCTGGAAGTTCTCTGTCAATATGCCACTACAACCATTTTTAAATTATTTTCAGTAAGATCCTACTTGTGTGCATTAATGATATTGTTCAATAATTTCCACATTCTGTGGAATCACCTTTCTTTGGAATGGGCACAAATATGGATCTCTTCCAGTCAGTTGGCCAAGTAGCTGTCTTCCAAATCTCTTGGCATAACCAAGTGAGTGCCTCCAGTGTGGCCCCGTCAATTCCCGAAGCCTTGTTCTTCACCAATTCCTTCATTGCAGCTTTGACTTCCTCCTTCAGTACCATTGGTTCTAGAACATATGCCACCTCCTGAAATGGATGAAGATCAACCAGTTCTTTTTGGTACAGTGACTCTGTGTATTCCTTCCGTCTTCTTTTGATGTTCCCTCCATCATTCGATGTTTTGCCCTTAGAATCTTTCAATATTGCAGCTTGAGGCTTAAATTTTTCTTTAATTCTTTCAACTTGAGAAATGCTGAGTGTGTTTTTCCCTTTGGGTTTTCTAACTCCAGGTCTTGGCATATTTCATTATAGTAATTTGCTTTGTCTTCTCAAGCTGCTCTTTGAAATCTTCTGTTCAATTCTTTTATCTTGTCATTTCTTCCATTTGCTTTAGCTACTCTCCACTCAAGGGCAAGTTTCAGAGTCTCTTCTGTCATTCATTTTGGTCTCTCTTCTTTTGTTGTCTTTTTAGTGACCTCTTGCTTTCTTCATGGTTGATGCTCTTGATGTCATCCCACAATTCATCTGGTTTCTGGTCATTGGTGTTCCATACATCAAATCTGTTCTTTAGATGGTCTCTAAATTCAGGACGGATATATTCTAAATCATATTCTGGCTCTCGTGGACTTGTTTTAATTGTCTTTAACTTCAAGTTGAACTTGCATGGGAGCAGTTGATGGTCTGTTCAACAATCACCTCCTGGCCTGATTTTGGTTAAAGATATTGAGTTTTGCATCGCCTCTTGCCACAGATGTAGTCAATCTGATTCCTGTGTGTTCCATCTGGTGAAGTCCACGTGTACAGCCGCCGTTTGTGTTGTTGAAAAAAGGTGTTTGCAATGAACAAGTCATTGGTCTTGCAAAATTCTACCATACGAGTTCCAGCATTATTTCTGTCACCAAGGCCAAATTTTCCAAATACCGGTGATTCTTCTTTGTTCTCAACTTTTGCATTCCAGTCACCAATGATAATTAACACATCCTGATTGCAGGTTCAGTCAATTTCAGACTGCAGAAATTGATAAAAATCTTCAATTTCTTCATCTTTGACTTTGGTGGTTGGTGCATAAATTTGAATAATAGTCGTATTAATAGGTCTTTTTTGTAGGCGTATGGATATTACTCTATCACTGACACCATTGTACTTCAGGACAGATCTTGAAACATTCTTTGTGATGATGAATGTCATGCCATTTCTCTTTAAACTGTCATTCCTGACATAGTATATCATATGGTTGTGTGATTCAAAATGGCCAAAACCAGTCCATTTCAGCTCACTAATACTGAGGATATCAATCTTTATGCATTCCATTTCATTTTTGACAACTTCCAATTTTGCTAGATTCGTGCTTCGTACATTCCATGTTCCAATTATTAATGGATGTTTGCTGCTGTTTCTCCTCAATTTGAGTGCTGCCACATCAGCAAATGGAGGTCTCGAAAGCTTTGCCTTATCCATATGAATAAGGCTGATTTTACTTTGATAATGCAGCTCTTTCCCAGTCCTACTTTGAGAGCTTTCTAAGCTAAGTGACTCATCTTCCTCCTCTATATTGGAAAATGTTTCTGGACTATTCATAAAGTTGCTCAGTAATGTATCAAACAGTGTTTCTCTGCTACTCATAAGGTTTTCCCTGGTCACTTCTTTGAGAAGTGGATGGCCTCCTCCTTCTAACTAGCCTGTCTCAGTCTGCAAGCCAAGCTGATACCTGTGCAACAGGTGCACCCCACTGGGTTTGAAACACCAGTGGCACAGCCTCAAAACTCAAGCAACATGTCACCACAGTAGGATAAACCAACAGACAAGTTTGTCTCCCTTAGCTGTTGGATAGGGTAGGAAAAAAAATGTGGAACAAAATTAAGAAACATAAAAAAGACCAGGGTTTCTCATTGAATAGAGACTGGTGACACCACCGAGACATGATCCCCAGTCACCCTTCAAGTCTGGAATTGTTCTCACTCTTGTGGCTTAACCCTCAGGCAAACAAGAGGAGATACATTCCTTAGAACAAAAAATCATGGGAAATTAGAATGGTAGCTTTTGCACAGGCAAAAAGCTAGGGAGGCAGGAATGGGTAGACAAAAATGTCACAGGGAAAAGACAACCACAGGGAAGATGTGAGAAGAGAGCTGTTACATTGCTGGGATCGTATTCAGTGTCACAAAACAAAATATGTAGGAACTCTTGAATGTAAAACTAATCTGCTTTGTAAAATTTCACTCAAATTACAAGAAAAAAGTGTTTTTAAAAATAAATTAAGAAACACCCAAGAAATAACAGTTATAATAGAATTGGCAGCCTAGAACATTAAA
Organism: Orycteropus afer afer; assembly: GCF_000298275.1. Classification (NCBI taxonomy): domain Eukaryota; kingdom Metazoa; phylum Chordata; class Mammalia; order Tubulidentata; family Orycteropodidae; genus Orycteropus; species Orycteropus afer. The sequence continues at coordinate 329,080 of NW_006921720.1, forward strand.
ACAACACTTAAAAATATGTTCACAGATTTAAAGTAGAACAGGTATGTAATAAAAGAGAAATTAAACATTAAAAATAGATGGTACTAACATCAGAATAGACACTGTAGAAGAAAAAGGTTAATGACCATGAAGACATAGCAATAAAAACTCCAAACTGAAGCACTCAGAAAAGGAAGACTTAAAAAAGAATAGAGTATCAATAACTTTGGGACAATGTTGAGATAAGCTACTCTCTGTATGTGAAATTTGAGCCTCAAAGAAAGAGAAGACTTTAAGCATGTCTCTTAATAATAAAATAAAATAGATTTTAAAAGATTCAAGTATTATAACCAAGTCATTATTTGAGCTTTGATATGATGCAAGAACATCAGTTTATTTATGAAAGGTAATTTTTTTTTTTTTCACCAGAGCAAGCTTTCACCATTAATAGTATAACAACACTTAAAATTCTATGTTTTTGTTGTTATGTGCTGTCAAGTCAGACCCGACTCATAGTGACCCCCTTTGGGTTTCCAAGGTGATATCACTGAGGAAGTAGATTGCCCAACCTTCCTTCCAAGGAGAGGCTAGTGGGTTGAACTGCCAGCCTTCTAGTTAGCAGTCAAGTGCCTTAGGCACTACACTACCAGAGCTCCCTAAAATTCTATGGAAAGAATATGAAAAAAAAATGGTAAAGATCTGAATTGGCTATATTAATCCTCTTGGATTGGATATATCAATTAGATATATCAAATCTTTACCTTTCACTTCTTTGCATTTCTGTTCTGATACCAGCTACATACGCATCACTTCTTCCTCTGATCCAAATCACACAAAGTCAGATCAGATCTTACAAATTAAGGGACATAATCTTCCAGTCCAGAAAGTAGGCCCAAGACTTCAGACACTAGCCATGATCTTGGGAATCACTAAGGCGTCCCTCATTTCTACGAATTCAAGGGATCCCTCTATTCCCTCAAGGCATCACCTGTAAAGTCAGAGGTCCCCAGCCTCCTCAATTCTGATGTACTGCTGCACACTCTTCTCTTAAATAATTCACTAGAATAATTCAGAAAATTGTTAGAAAACACTATACTTACAATTACAGCTTTCTTAGAAAAATCAGGATTAGCACAAAGAAAAAGAAACATGGGGCAAAATCTGGGTGGGTTCCCAACATAGACATTCCACATCTTGAGAGCTGATGTGTTTCACAGACCAGTAAGCTCATGGAACTTGCACAGCCTTTATAGGAACCGCATTATGTTGGTATGATTGATAGAATCCCAGGGCAGTTGATATCATGAGGTCTTTGTGGCCTGGCCAATCCCCACCTGAATCACATTATTGACATAAACCCTCAATATGGTTAAAGGTCTCCAAAACATTTCAACCACTGGAGAAATTTCAAAGTTTTAGAAATTCTCTGAAACCAATGACAAAGACCAAATTCTTTAGGTAAATTTAATTGTAAAGCCCACAGATGTATATACAAAATAATTAAATAGAGGAATGGCATGGAATATAAGAAACATTGTGCTTATTATGAACCATGTCAAAATAATTTTATTAAATATTACAAGCGAACTACTCATACTCTCAGACTTTCAATTTATTTTATGTTCATTTGTGCAAGGGGGAGAGAGACTGATGGTCATTATGAATGTGGAAAATTTTCAGAACATTTTAAATAATCTTAGCAGAAACTATTTCAAAAGTAAATTTATGTCTTGTGGGTCAATCTTGTCAATTGGCATAATATAGTTTTTTTTTTTCTTTTATGTTTATTGTGGTAGAAACATACACAGAGGACATTCACCAATATAACAACTTCCACATTCACAGCTCAGGGACACTGAAGACATTTTTTATGTTGCGTCACTATTGATGCTATCCTTTTCCAAAATATTCCACCATGATTAGTGTAAACTCAATACTCCACAAACAAAAGCTTACTCTTTTCACACACACACACACACACACACCCCTGGTAACCACTGAAACCACTGATCTTTGTTTCTATATTTGTTTTTTAACCTATCTAGGAATTTTCCTTGCCCTCCCTTCCCATCCTTGGTAAACAACAAAGAAAATTCCCTACCACTTATAAACCTTTCCTTGACTTTTTACAATAGTGGACTAATACAATATTTGTCCTTCTGTGATTGACTTATTTCACTCAGCATAATATCCTCCAAATTCATCCAGATTATGCAGTGTTTCAAAGATTCTACATTATTCTTTTTATTTTATTTATTTTTTATTTTTAATTGTGATTTGGGTGAAAGTTTACAGACCAAATTCGTTTCCCATACAGCAGTTTGCATATACTTTGTCCCATGACATTGACTGAAGTTTACCACAATGCAGCTGCTCCCCTCCCACTTCCTCCCCATAGTTACCTCTTCCCTATGTCCTTTCCTCCATGCACTCCTGTCCCCTGAGCTGTCTTCCTGTGCATACACAGCCCTGCTATTCTCCCATTATTGATCTCTCCAAGGGTTGTATCTAGCTAATATAAATGTTCAGTTCATATGTTTGTCTTTTGTTTGGCTGGAAGCTATAGAAGTGGGTTCAATTCCAGACCTGAAGGGCAGCTAAAGGCCATACTCTCTGTGGTTCCATCAGGCTCTATCAGACCAACAAACCTGGTCCCTTTTTTTTTTTTTTTTTTTTTTTTTTTTTTTTACGATTTTGACTTTTTGTTCCACATTGTTCTCCCACTCTATTCAGGATCTCCTACAGAGATCCCCCTCTGAGTGGTTGACAGTGGTAGCCAGCCACCATCTAGTTCTTCTGGTTTCATAGTCATATAGGTTGAGGATTGCATGGTGTACCAGTCGCTTGGACTAATTGTTTCCATGAACCTTTGGTTTTCTTCATTTTTCTTTGCTCTGGAAGGGGAGAGACACATCGATGCATCTAGATGACTGCTTGCAAGCTTTTAAAATCCCAATTGTTACTTGCCAAAGTAGGATGTGGAACAATGTTTTGTATTGTATGTTATGCCAATTGAGCTTGATGTCCTCCACAACTATGGTCCCAAGCCCACGGTCCAACTACTCACTCCCTCTGGGTAGCCAGCTGTGGCCAAGAAGTGACTACAACCTTGTTCCCTTGTCAGCTCTACTATATACCTGGGAATTCTTACAGAACATACCAGTACAATTGGAAAAACATTTTCTGCCAACCATATGCATGGTCTTGGGCACATTTGCTCTTGCATAGACATACCTAATAGTTCAGCCTATCCACCCATCTAGCCACCTGTATATCCATATTTGCCTTTACTGACAGTGCAGTATTGTATGTGCAAAATGGTTCTTCTTTGTTGTCTGGACCTCCCATGTACCTCTCCATGTCTTCCTCTTCCTCAATGCCACCATATTGATCACTCACATTTGGTACATTATCCTTCTCTTCACCCAAGTCAATACTTGTCTCTACCTATCTAACAGTGTTCCCTCCCCTTCCCTCCCACTTCTGATAACCAACAAAGAATTTTTTTTTTTTCACATAGAAACCTTTCCTTGGCTTTTTAAAATAACAAAGTAATACAATATTTGTCTTTCTGTGATTGACTTATTTCACTCAGCATAATGTCCTATGAGTTGGGTCCGACTTGACAGCACATGACAACAACAACAACAAATATCCTCCAAATTCATCCACATTATGTGGTATTTTGCAGATTCTGTTATTCTTTAGGGCTGCATAGTATTCCATTGTGTGTATGATCTATAGTTTGGTTATCCATGTGGTTGATGGACACAGATCCTGTTTCCATCTTTTGGCTATTTTAAATAGTGCTGCAATGAACATAGGTGTGCATATGTCTGTGCTTGTCCTGGCTCTCCCTTCTTTAGGATATATATATATATACCTAGTAAAAGAATGGCTGGGTCAAATGGTATTTCTAATTCCAACTTTTTAAAGAATGTCTATACTGCTTCCCACAGTGGTTGTATCATTTTACAGTCCCCCCAGCAGTATAAGAGTCCCAATCTCTGCGTTATCACCAGCATTTGTTATTTTCTGTCTTGTTGAACTTTGTTACTAGTGCTGGGGCAAGATGGTATATCAAAGTTGTTTTGATTTACATCTCTCTAATGGCTAATGATCGTGAACATTTCTTCAAATGTTTGTTTGTCACCTCAATATACTCTTTGGGAAGTGTCTATTCATGTCTTCTGCCCATTTTTTAATTGGACTATTTGTCTTTTTGTTGTTGAGGTGTGAGAGTTTTCTATAAATTCCAGAGATACATCCCTTGTCAGATATGTCATTGCTGAATATTTTTTCCCAATCTGTAGGTTCTCTTTTGACTTTTGGAGAAGTCTTTGAAAACACATAAAAATTTTATTTTTAGAAGGTCCCATTCATCTAGTTTCTCTTCTTCTGTTTGTGCATATTGGGTTATGCTTGATAGTCTATTCATGCCATATATTAGGACCCCTAAATTTGCCCCTAGGTTTTTTGTTTGTTTGTTTGTTTGTTTTTGAGGAATTTTATAGTTTTAGTTTCACATTTAAGTCTTTGATCCATCTGGAGTTAGTTTTTGTATATGATGTGAGGTACAGATCTTGTTTCATTTCTCTGCAAATGGATATCCAGTTTTGTCAGCACCATTTATTAAACAGAAATTCTCTTCCCCATTTGATGGATTTCAGCCATTTGTCAAAGATCAGATGACCATAGGTCAATGGAATTATTTCTGGGTTCTCAATTCTATTCTATTAGTCTGTGTGTCTGTGGTTGTACCAATACCAGGCAGTTTTGACTACTGTGGCTGTACAGTAGGTTTTGAGATCTGACAGTGTGAAACCTCCAGCTGTGTTTCTCTTCTTCAGTAATGTTTTGCTTCTTTGAGGTCTCTTTCCTTTCCATATAAAGTTAGTGATTAGTTTTTCCATATCATAACATAGAATGTTGATGGGATCTGGATTGGGATTGCGTTGAATGTATAGATTGCTTTGGGTAGAATTGACATTTTCCTCATGTCAATCTTCCTATCCATGAGCATGGTATGTTCTTGCATTTATGTAGATCTCTTATGGTCTCTTGAAGTAGTCTTTTATAGTTTTCTTTGTACAGGACTTTTGTGTCCCTAGTAAGATTTATTCCCAAGTATTTTATTTTTTGGTAGCTATTGAAAATGGTATTGGTTTCCTTATTTCTTTTCCAGTAGTCTCTTTGCTGGTGTAGAGGAATCCAACTGATATTTGGATGCTGATCCTGTATTCTGCCATGATGCTCAATCTCTCAATTAGTTCCAGTAGATTTTTGACTGAGTCTCTTGGGTTTTCTAGGTATAGGATCATATTATCAACACATAAGGGATAGTTTAATTTCTTCTTTACCCATTTGGATGCCTTTGATTTCCCTTTCTTGCCATATTGCCCTGGACTTCCAATACAATGTTGAATAGAAATGGTGATAAAGGGCATCCTTGTCTGGTTCTTGTTCTCAAGGGGAATGGTTTCAGTCTTTCTCCATTGAGAATAATGTCGACTGTTGGAATATATACCTTTTTTTATGTCAAGGAATTTCTCTTCTATTCCTATTTTTCTGAGAGTGTTATCAGGAATGGGTGTTAGATTTTATCAAATGCCTTTTCTGCTTCAATTGACATGATCATGTGATTTTTTTCCCTTTATTTTACTTCTGTGATGTATTACATCAATTGTTTTTCTAATGTTGAACCATTCTGCTTGGTAAAGTGGAGCATCAGCAAAAAAGGGGAAGGCCCTAAAGAAGATGTATTGACACAGTGGCTTCAACAATGGGCTCAAGTATAGCAAGGATTGTGAGGCTGGCACACACACCATTGTAGATAGTTTCTCTGAGTCAAAGACAACTCAACAGCACCTAACAACAACAACATTCCCATTGCATAAGTACATTCCAAGCTTTTGCTTGTATCATAATTGCAGTCATTATTTTGGCCAAAGCATGTCACATGGCCAAACCCAATGTCAAGTGATACACTCAATCTATCATGAAGCCAGAGGAGAACATGTGATAAGTGTAACATTTATTAAGGGAAGAAATACATTCCACCTGGAGCTGGAGAGGGGAGGGAGTAAATAATATATGAAGAATAATCAAAACTACCTTACATGCCTTTAGATATAAGTGTTCAGAGGCACTCTTTACAATTCTCTCTCCCTTCTTCTTTACATCTGTCTAAACATTTTATTTTATCTTAGTAGCTATCATTTAAATCCTAATTTTCCATTCCTAATGCATTGCATGGGAGCTCTGGTAGCGTAGATCCTCAGGCACTTGACTGCTAACCAGAAGGCTGGCGGTTCAAACCCACCAGCCACTCCTCAGAAGGAAGGTTGAGCAATCTACTTCCGTAGTGATACTGCCTCGGCAGCCCAAGGAGGGGTCACTGTGAGTAGGGTCCAACTCAATGGCGCATAACAACAACAACTACAACAATGCATTGCATTAGTACCATCATTAAGTCTTGCTAGAGTTTTGCAAGGGCTTTGTAACTTGCCCTATAGTAATATCTCTCTTATTCCACATTTTCCACACTGCTGAAAAATAGTTTTCTCAAAAAAAATTAACTATTGAATGGAATACTAATCAGATCTATATACTTTACCCAAATCACAATAAAAAGTTAAAAAAAAAAAACTTCTATCATATCACCTTTTATATTGTATGATATGTACTTTGTTGCTTAGTAGCTAAAGAAATTAGCATAGTATTTGGTACACCACTCATCTGTCAGTTTGTCACAACTGGACCAATAAACAAAATTATGACAAATGGACAAAAAATTGAAGTTGTCAAGGATTTCATTTTACTTAGGTCCACAATCAACACCCATAGAAACAGCTACCAAGATATCAAACAATGCATTGCTTTGGGCAAATCTGCTGCAAAAGATTTCTTTAATATAATTAAGAGCAAAGATGTCATTCATTTTGAAGACCAAAGTGTGCCTGACCCATGCCATGGTATTTCTAGTAACCTCTTATGCATGTGAGAGCTGCACAATGAATAGCAAAGACTGAAAAAGAATTGATGCATTTGAATTGTGTTGTTGAAGGATATTGAATATACCATGGACTGCTAGAAGAACGAATGAATTTGTCTTGGAGGAAGTACAGCCAGAATGTTGTTTAGAAGCAAAAATGGCCAGGCTTTGTCTCTCATACTCTGGTCATGTTGTTAGAAGAGTCCAGTCCCTGGAGAAGGATATCAAGCTACATAAAGAGAGGGTCAAAGAAAAAGGGGAAGATCCTCAACAAGATAGATTGACACTGTGGCTCCAACAATGGGCTCGAGCATGCAATAATTGTGAAAATGGTGTGGGACCAGGCATCTAACAACAACAACAGCATGAGGTAATCATAATGAATCACTTTTATTTTAAATATGCAATACATATCTATTTTCCTTAAGGAGCTCTGGTGACATAGTGCCTAAGGCATTTGACTGCTAACCAGAGGCTGGAAGTTCAAACCAACCAGCCACTCCATGGAAGGAAGACTGGGCAACCTACTTCTGTAAAGATTTACCACATCAGAAACCCAAAGGGGATTGCGAAGAGTCAGAATGGACTCAATGGAAATGAGTTTGGTTTTTTGGTATCTATCTTTCTTTCCATACAGAAAGAAATTTAAGAGCAGCAACCATATCTGATTAAGGTATTTCTGCACCTATCATGTTGTTGTTGTTAGCTGCCATCTGGTTGTCTCTGACTCATGATGATTTTTGGTATAACAGAAAGAAATGTTAGTCATTCCTGGGTCATCTTCATTATTATTGGCACCCATCATGATATTTGGCCTGTAGCATAATGCCTGGTCTTTGGAGTAAAGTTATCTGGATTTCAGTCCTGTTTTGCCAATGCCTATTTCTGTAACCATGGCAAATTACTGAAGCTTTCTCATCTATGTAATAAAGATAACAAAAGTACCCATATCTTAAGGTTGTTCTGAATCTTAAGATAATGTTTCTAAGCAACTTAGTACAGCTTTTATTAAGCATTTATTACTATTTCGTATATGAATGGAAAAATAAATAATGTATGAAGGAATGAATGAATGAAAAACAAGTTCAGAAATAAGTCTCCTAAATTTCATATTCAGCCAATTCACAATAGCTGTATGTAAGTTTATTGAGCACCAAAGAGTTTTCTGACATGAGTATTCCCCAATCCATGATAATGTTTATGACAGTTGTATAAGATAAAATTCAAATATTCCACAATAAACTACAAGTGGATAAGATTTAAATGTAAAACATTGAAACAATGTAAGTGAAAATAAAACCATGTAAATAAAATAAGAAATATTGATAGATTTTCTTTTAATCTGAGTATGGAGAAGGGCCCTTCTAAGTCTGACTCAAATTCCAAGTACAACTGAAAAAAAAAAAAAAAAAA
>NW_006921720.1:337970-358710 GCF_000298275.1 Orycteropus afer afer
CATAGAAAAATAATAATCTTTACTTATAATAAGAGAAATGAAAAGTAAAACTACACTGAGATACTATTTCTCATATTGTCTCTACTAGAAAAATTACAAGGAAATAGACTACTTCATTTGTCATTGGTATAAGTGCACAATATAACAGAAGACTACAGCAATATCCAACAAAACTATGTATGTGTTTATTATTTGACCCGGTAATATCACTTCTAGGAACCTACCTTGAAAATATACCTCTAGCTTTGTCTCAAAATTCATTGAACAAGATTATTTATTGTGACATTGGTTAAAAAAGAAAAATAATAAAATAGAATGTAGTAGCAAAAAATAATAACAGTGTTAATATTTTATATATTCAAAAAATAAAACAGCAAGGTTGAAGAAAAAGCTTTAAAATTGAATACAAACAAAAACAAAAGAGCCTAATAGAATATCAAGGTGGTGATGTAACACAAAATAAAAGAAAATATTTCAAGTAATTTGGACACAGTACTCTTACATCTTTGTGAGCTCTCATCTAAGGACAATGAGAACGGTGAAAACAACTGAATCGTACTAGGTCGATGGATATTGTTGTTTTAATTCTAAAACTATTTTGCCTGTAATGAAACTAGGGTAAATAATAAATGCACTGACATTATCCAGGTGTCTCAATGTGTAAGAAAAGAAACATAAATATGGAGGGCCAGAAGGAAGGAAAGAACAGTGGGTGGTTTGGGAATGGGAAATATTAATATGAATGTATGCTGTAGATGCAATGATACCTCAGTAGCAATGAACATATTCCATGCCCATATTTTGATCAGCAAATGTTTTTCACCACAGAAAGAAAAGAAGGAAGGGAGGGAGGGAGGGAGTAAAGAAGAGAGGGAAGAAGAAAGATTTTTGGAGAAATGTATGATACCAGGACTGGATCATGAAATGCATAACTTAGGTTAAGCATGGAACATTTGGTTGCTGTGCTGTGAGCAAGAAAGTGCTCAAAAACTGAAGAGATTATATCACAAGACAGATGCCAGTTTAAAGGAGTTCATCCTGATGGGTCAATTTGGAACACTTTGAGCATCAGTAAGGATGCTAACATTAATAAAGTATTACACGCATTGAATATTTGTGTGTATTTTTTAATTGAGTCATTAAAGATATGCAAAAATAAAATAAAATTAGAGTAATATTCTATAAAATTAGTTTAAGATAATAAAAAGAAAGATTCCAATGTCATGAAAGTTACCAAATGAGGAAAGTGGCTCTTCTAGGTAAAAGGAAACTACACAAACGATTTCAATGCTTTAAATTTCACTCAAGCCTGGAAAAGTGGAAAATAATGAATATAGACTGTATGTTGGATTACTGTATCAATGCTTTCTGGTTACTCTGGTGGAGTTATATTACTATATTCCCTTTCATTACTAAATATCATATATTAAATATAATGCAATTGTTATGCATTATTGAAGGTCTGGGGAATGTCTTATTGTAATCAATAAACAAGTATCTATTTAGGGCCTATTATGTACTAAGTCTTTACCATAAAGGGCAATGGCAGAGGCTGTGCCAGAAATTAAGAGTTTAACAATTAAGCAAGAAATAGCCAGTAATATTGTGGTTGTTGTTATGTGCTGTCGGGTTGTACCCAACTTACAGCAACCCCTCCTTGGGTTTCCGAGGCGGTATCACTATGGAAGTAGATTGCCTAACCTTCCTTGCGAAGGATGGTGGGTTTGAACAGTCAGCCTTCTAGGTAGCAGTCAAGTGCCTTAAGCACTACACTACCAGAGCTCCCAGCCAGAAATATGTTGTTGTTGTTATGTGCCATTGAGTCAGACCCTACTCATAGCGACCCCTCCTTGGGTTTCCGAGGCAGTATCACTATGGAAGTAGATTGCCCCATCTTCCTTCCGAAGAGTGGCTGGTGGGTTTGAACCACCAGCCTTCTGGTTAGCAGTCAAGTGCCTTACCCACTATGCTACCAGAGCTCCCAGCCAGAAATATAGAGATATATAAAAACAAATCCAAATTCTATGATATATGCCAGTGCTTTGTAAACTTTTTTATGTTCTCTGGTGGCATAATGCCTAAGACATTTGACTGCTAACCAGAGGTTGGTGGTTCAAACCTACTAGCCACTCCCTGGAAGGAAGCCTGGGCAATATACTCCTGTAAAGATTTACTGCCTCAGAAACCCAAAGGAGGATATTATGAGCTGGAATCGACTTGATGGCAGTGAGGTTTGTTTGTTTGTTTTTGGTATGAATCACTAGAGATTTTATTTAAAAGATGACTCTCATTTAAAAGAAAACTGATTTAAAAGTAGACTCTGGTTCAGTAGGTTTAGAGTGGGACCTGACATTCTTATTTTTGAAAAAACTCTGGTGATCTGATGTTCTGGTCCTTGGAAAATTCTTTGAGTAAAAGAGGTGTAGACTATAAGAACCATAGAAAAAAGAAACAATTAAGAATTGAAGTAGTTAAGAAAGACCTCGTGAAAGAAATGAATCTTCATGCAGTGCCCTCATTTCAAAAATGACAGGCCAATGGAAAAAGTATAATAATTATAACATCATCATTCATTTATGCATTCCTTACATTGTATATCTTCTCAGCATCTAGCCTCTAACAGACACAATTTGCAACAGTGAGGACAGTGTTTCTTAATTTCTCTTAATATCTTAGACAGAAGAGGAGGTCAATGACTATATTTATTGAACTTAGTTATATATTGAACTTAGTTAATATATGGCTAGGATAACCTGAAATAGGATTGGAAAGAAATTATCATGACACGATTGTGGGTTGGTAGAATAAATTGTCCTGACACAAGAGGAGTATAATTGAACCTGTGTGGATAGAGTGAAGAAAGATTATGGAAAGTAGAATAGAATTTTACATTTAAGACTCCAGGTACAGGGTAGTTTATGCAATTAAAATTTTATGAATTGAGGAATGACATTCCAAAAATAATATTTGGGGACAAATAATCTTGGAACAAATAGTAGTGTTGATTGGAGAGGGCAAAGTGGAGGCTGATTAGAAGCTGTTATGTAATCCAGAGCACCTTGTTCTCCTTCCAGTTTATCAGTCTGCTCCTGTCTTCAGTCATTTACTTTGCCATTTTCTCTTTTGCCTGGATCAGTGATCAAGAAGACTAAATTTATTCTAATTCGGGTATGCTAGATTATTGGAAAAGAAGGAACCCTAGTCATATTTCTCCTTAGCTCTTCTATTAGCAATTGATAATTTTTTAACCTTTTTAAAAGATTTCTCTTGTAGTCTACTTTATGGGAAGTTAATTTCAAGGCTAAGGCACCACATTAAATTTTTAATCAGGTTCTTTCCTGAATTCTTGATAAAATTAAAATTGCTAGACAATTACTGACATTAGTTTGTTAGGTCCAAACATGTACGCCTTTCTATGCTACACTTAAAACATATTAGTAAATATTCACATGTATATTTTGAAAACTTGCTACTTGTTCATGGTGTGTTTGCATTTCCATTTTCTTAATGCTATGTTTTGGCCAACAAAAATTAACTTTTAAGAAGTCTTATTTAGGTATTTTTTTCACCTATACCAATAAACTGTTAAAAAATGGCCTAAAATATTTGAAGAAAAAAATGAGAGTATAAAACTTTATTACTAGATTAAGTCATACTATAAAGTTAAATAATTTAAAAGGAGCTCTAGTGATGCAGTGTCTAAGCCATGACTGCTAACTAGAAGGTTGGTGGTTCAAACCCACCAGCTGCTCCATGGAAAGAAGATGGGTCAACCTGTTACAAAGTTAAATAATTTAAAGGTGTCATTTCTTCCAAAAGATTCAAGAATATATTAATATTTGAAATGGAAAATAAGACATTTTCTATTTGCTGGGGATGCATGAGTAGCCCGGGAAATAAATAATGAATATTATAAACCAAAACCCACCCCATAAAATCAATTCCAAATCACAGCTACTCTGTAAGACATAGTAGAACTTCTCCCATAGGGTTTCCAAAGCTGTAAATCTTTACAGAAGCAGAAAGCCTCATTTCTCTCCTGCAGAGTACTGGATGGGTTTAAAACACGAAACTTTGGTTAGCAACCAACCTAGTTATCTATTACTGTGTAAGGAGTGATGTCTATAGTTAAACACTCCACTACTAGACAAAAGATTGTCTGTTTGAACCCATCCAGAGGTGTCTCAGAAGGCATGCTTGGTGATCTGCTTCCAAAAGGTCACAGCCTTGAAAGCCCTATGGAGAAGTTCTATTCTGTACACGTGAAGTTGCCAGGAATCAGAATGCACTTGATAGCAACTAACAACAAAAAAAACATTGTGTAACAACTTGCCAAAAGTTGAGCAGTTTTTAAAAACACAAATCCACTAATATGACAGTGTCTTTGAGTCAAGAGTCCAGGCACAAACTAGTTGGATCCCTTTCTCAGAATCTCACAAGGTTGAGCTGAAAGAGTTGGCCAGGATTGCTATCTTATATAAGGCGCATGGTCCTCTTCCAAGCTCTCCTTCTTGTTAGCAGAAATCACTGCCTTGCAGTTTGTACAACTAGAAGCCACCCTTGGGTGCCAGGTATATGGCCTTTTCTATAGCATGGCAGATTATTTCTTCACAGACAATGGGAAAGTATCTCTGCTGATTTCAATCACTCTTGACTTCATCAGTCCTGATCTTAGACCTTATTTTAATTACATAATATTATATTTAACTTACATGAACAAGAATCTTAAAACTTCATAATAACAACTAATATTGATGTTAATTTTACTCTGTCATATGTGTGCTAAATACATCCTATCATTTAATACTCATAATGATCTTGTGATGAAATAATATTATCATACCTTTTTTTAATGCAAGGAAATAATGACTTAGAGAGATTAATTAATTAGTCTAAAGGAACACAGGAAGAGTAAATAACAACCTGCAATATGCAGATGACACAACCTTGCTTGATGAAAGTGAAGATGACTTGAAGCCCTTACTGATGATGATCAAAGACTATAGCCTTCAGTATGGATTACACTTCAACATAAAGAAAACAAATATCCTCACAACTAGACAAATAAATAACATCATGACAAAGATAAATTGTCAAGAATCTCATGTTACTTCAATCCACAATCCATGACCATGACAGCAACAGTCAAATCAAATGATGTATTTATTTCATTGGGCAAATCTGCTGAGAAAGACCTCTTTAAAGTGTTAAAGAGCAAAGATCACACTTTGAAGATTAAGGTGTGACTGAGCCAAGCCATGATATTTTCAATTGCCTCATACACATGTGAAAGCTGGACAATGAGCAAGGAAGACCTCAGAAGAATTGACTCATTTGAATTAGGCTGACAAAGAATATCGACTGTACCATGAACTGCCAGAAGAACAAACAAATGTCTTGGAAGAGATACAGCTGGAATGCTCCTTGGAAACAAGAATGGCCAGACTTCATCTCTAGTACTTTAGCCATGTTATCAAGAGTGACCAGTTGCTGAAAAAGGATATCATAGTTGGTAAGCAAAAAAGAGAAAGACTGTCAAGGAGATGGAGTGGCACAATGGCTGCAACAACGGACGCAAGCATAGCAATGATTATGAAGGTGGTGAAGGACCTGGCAATGTTTCATTCTGGTGTCCATAGGGTCACTATGAGTTGGATCCAAAACAATGGCACCTCGCAACAACAGAAGGGAATTTATTAATGACATTTGAGCTTATTCCCAAACTCAGTTCATTCTGATGATGAAGACAATGTCTTTAACCACTGTAACACACTAAAGAAATATAGTAAATAGACACAAGAAAAAAATTTATCCTCATTATGCATTAAAAGAAATAATACTTAAGAAACTGTTTTATTTGACTTTAAGTGGGAAAATATTTTAATAATAAATGATACAGTGAGAAATAACTTACTGAATTGGTCAGACTTGCCCATTGTTATTTGGAGTATATGTTAGCAAAAGCTGATATACGACATTTGATAGCTTGACAATAGAAATATACAGAAATTCTTAGAAGTGTTCATCATCTTCATTCAACAGAGATTTATCCTAAAATGTTATGAAAAATGTCTTTATTATTGCAATATGCCTTCTAGTACCAAGTATATGAAACATTTTAAATGATCAACAATAGTGGAAAATACAAATAGATTATTGCACATTTATATGATAGAATTCGACATTAAAAATTATAATGTACAAAATGTTTTTAAAAAATAACCAAAAATGTATTATTTAAAGAGAATTATTGGTGAAAAATTTTAAATACCATGACAAAAATTGAGAATGGTATAGTCAGATTTAATAAATATTAAATTTTTGTAATATGCCTCACAGATTATTTTTTAAAGAAATTAAACTCTACATATACTGTGTAAAAAAATGCTCGCCACCATCCTTTCTCATTTTTTCTTATCCAAAGGTAACCACTCCCCTGTCTATTGCCTGACTGTATTGTATATGTTACTATTCTCCATGGTATATATAAACCCCTTGCTGTCAAGTCAATTCTGACACCTAGTGACCCTATAAGATAGAGTAGAACTGCCCCATAGAATTTCTAAGACTGTAATCTTTATAGAAGCAGACTGCCACATTTTTCCCTAGAGCTAATCGTGTGTTAGAACTGCTGACCTTCCAGTTAGCAGTCAAGTGCTTTAATCACTGTGCCACTAGATCTGCATGCTATATACAGAAGAATTTATTTTTAAGTTTACATAATTAATTTAACATCGATGGTTTCATACTATGTTGTTGCTGTTGTTATGTGCTGTCAAGTCAGACCCAACTCATAACGACCCCTCCTTGGGTTTCAGGGGTATCACTATGGAGGTAGATTGCCCAACCTTCCGAGGAGTGGCTGATGGGTTTGAACTTCCAGCCTTCTGGTTAGCAGTCAAGTGCTTTAGGCACTGCACTACCAGAGCTCCCGTTTTTTCACTCAATTGCTTTCAAATTTATTAAGTGCAATATTTCTCTTTACATCATTCATTTCACTGCTGAAGTTTTTTAAACAATATAGTTTTTTCAATTTATAAAAGTATGTTACAAAATACTGTGTACAGGATGATAGAATTGTATACATATATACTTATATATTTTCTTCATAGACATATACAAGAAAGAGCAAAACTATTCCTGTTTAGTTCTCAGTATTTTCTCCTCATTCTGCTGAGATAGATAGATGGATGGATAGATAGATAGATAGATAGAAAGATAGATAGATTTTTTTTTTAATGAACATGTGTGCCTTATGAAGAAGCTCTGGTAGTGTAGTGCCTAAGGCATTTGACTGCTAACCAGAAGGCTGGCAGTTCAAACCCACCATCCATTCCTCGGAAGGAAGGTTGGGCAATCTACTTCCATAGAGATAGCTCCCCGGTAACCCCAGGAGAGGTCACTATGAGTTGGATTTGACTCCACAGCAATGAGTTTAGTCCCTTATAAACTTATACATATTATCTGTATATGAAACTTTGAAGAAACAAAACCATAAGTCAAGGAATATACACAAAGTGAAGTTTTTCTCATTAGTGTTCTGTAGGTGGATGTGATGTCTCAAAATCTTAGTCTCTAACAAAAGGCTTAATTTATAAGCAAAGTGACTTAAACATATATAAAATCTGTATCACCTTATATTAAATCATAACTTGTTTGGAGCAGAAAAATTTAAATAGGGCATATTAACACCCTGGAGAAATAAAAGAGAGCTACATAAAAAAAGAAATTATAAGAATAAATATAAGGAAGTAATGGGCTAATTTAAAATGTAATTTATAGTCAAGAAAAAAATGATATTAAAAAACCTGACCTTTATTAATAAGGTAGTAAAATACTTTGAAAGTGTCAAGCCATGCACAGAAAATGGAATAAAAAAGTAGAATGTCTTTAATTATCATGTTATTTTAAAAATGACATAAGACATTCTATACTAAAGATCCTAGTAACTATTATTATTATGGTAAAAGCTAATGTAATGGCCAGAGGAGAGCTTCTAAGAGATCAAAGAATCTAGAAGGCAGTTGTTATAATGAGGAGAGGGCATGAACAGGGCCCTGAAAGTCCTGGACAAGTTTTTCTTTTTCTTTTTTTTTTTTTTTTAATTTGGAAACTCAGTGTTGGGCAACCCAGTTCTCTCTATCCTTATGTTCCATCAACTCCCCTTTCTTGATCTTCTTTGTTTTGAGAACACAGTAAGCACATTTCTATCTCATATCTTGGCACTTGGTGATCCTGCCATCACACCTGGTTCCAGACACCCAACTGATTTGCTTTTTTATGACCTCTAGTCTGTTCTCAAAGAGCAGAAAGACCATCCTTGATCACCTGAAAAAAAGACATCCGTCCCAACCACCATGATCAGTCTCTAACCATCCATTCAGGTTTATTCTTAATCAAGGCACTTATCACCATATAACCTAAACACCTGGAGTGTAGGAAACTTAACAAATGTGTTAATGATTTCATACCCACCACCTAGAATAGTGCCTGGAACATAGGATGTGATCAACAAATTTTGTTGAATGAATGAATGAATGTATATTATTGTTGTTGAGTTCCAAATCAATTCCAACTCCTACTGACCCATATGACAGGGTAGAATTGTCCCATAGCATTTCTCTGGCTGTAATTTTACAAGAGCAGTTTTCCAGGTCTGGTCTCCCTTAGAACAGGTAGGTGGATTCAAACCATTGACCTTCTGGTTAACAGCCTAGCACTTTATCATTGTGCTACCTGGCCTCCTTGAATGCAGGTATAAATCATACTAAAGACCATGGCAATGCACTGCCATCAAGTTAAATCCAATTTATAGCTACCTCTCCTTGGGTTTCTGAGGTGGTATCACTATGGAAATAAATTGCCCAACCTTCCTTCCAAGGAGTGGCTGGTGGGTTTGAACTGCCAGCCTTCTGGTTAGCAGTCAAATGCCTTAGGAACTATGCTACCAGTGCTCCCAATTAAACATAACCTGTTGGGAAAGAAGAAAAAGAAAATCTAAAATCCCTTGTGATATTTCCATCACTGTCTCAGCCTTTTGTCTCCACGTGAAAGCCAAAACCTGTATCAAGGTGAAAACCTGTCAGAGAAGGAAAACACATATTTTCCACTAAAAGGAACAATAGAAAAGTATAAGGCTACACTGTGTTAAAGGTGAAAAACTTGGGAGACTGTGAAAAACAAGGCAGTCCCATTGTGTTCTGGCTATCACAGATTTCACTGTTACATAGCATTTTACATTAGAATACAGGTAAGGTGACTTAGTCACACTTTCTGCAATTCAAATTCGTTATAACAAGGGGGAAAAAATTCTTTTCAAAAGAATCAGAGTAAGTATTTTAGAGTTTGTGGATGATGTGGTCCCTGTCACAGCTACTCAACTCTGTCCTTGTAAAGCCAAAGCAGCCATTAATAACATATAAAAGAATGGGCAAGCATAACTCTAATACCAAAACCAGGCAAAGACATCACTAGAAAGGAAAACTCCAGGCCAATATCTCTCATGAATATAGATGCAAAAATTTTCAACAAAATCCTAGCCAATAGACTCCAACAACATATCCAATAAATAAATAAATAAATAATACATCTTAACCAAGTGGGATTCATACCAGGTATGCATGCAATGATGGTACAATGTCAGCAAAACAATCAACATAAACCATCAATAAGTAAAATAAAGGAAAAGAATCACATGATCATATCAATAGATGCAGAAAAAGCATTTGATAAATCCCAACACCCGTTCCTGATAAAAACTCAAAGAAAAATAGGAATAGAAGGGAAATTCCTCACCATAACAAAGGGCATGTATGCAAAACCAACCGCCAACATTATTCTCAATGGAGACAGACTGAAACCATTCCCCTTACAAACAAGAGGCAGACAAGGATGCTCACTATCTCCACTGCTATTCAACATTGTGTTGGAAGTCCTAGTCAGGGCAATAAGGCAAGAAAGGGAAATCAAAGGCATCCAAATTGGTAAGGAAGAAGTAAAACTATCCCTATATGCAGATAATATGATCCTATACCTAGAAAACAAAAGAGACTCAGCAAGAATACTGGAACTTATTGAAAGATTTTGTACAGGATACAAAGTCAAAATACAAAAATCAGTTGTATTCCTCTACACCAGTAAAGAACTCTCTTAAAAGGAAATAAGGAAATCAATACCATTTACAATAGCTACCAAAAAGATAAGATACTAAAACTCAGTGCTGTAGAGTTGGATCCAACTCATAGCAACCCCTCTTTAGGTTTCCAAGACAGTATCACTACAGAAGTAGATTGCCCAATCTTCCTTCTGAGGAGTGGCTGGTGGGTTTGAACCTCCAGCGTTCTGATTAGCAGTCAAATGCCTTAGGCACTACACCACCAGAGCTCCTAAAAAGATAAGATAAGACACTTGGGAATAAATCTTACCAGGAACACAAAAGACCTATACAATGAAAACTATAAAACACTAGTTCAAGAAACTATAAGAGATCTACATAAATGGAAGAACACACCATGCTCATGGATAAGAAGATTGAACATTGTGAATATCAATACTACCCAAAGCAATCTATACATTCAATGAAATCCTGATCCAGATTCCATCAACATTCTTCAAAGACATGGAAAAACCAATCACTAATTTTATAGCTCTGGTAGTTTAGTGCCTAAGGCATTGGACTGCTAACCAGAAGGCTGGCAGTTCAAACCCACCAGTCACTCCTCAGAAGGAAGATTGGGCAATCACTTCTGTAGTGATACCACTTCAGAAACCCAAGGAGGGGTTTCTATGAGTCGGGTCCGACTCAGGGGCACATAACAACAATAATTTTATATGCAGAGGAAAGAGACTTCAGATAAGCAAAGCACTATTGAAGAAGAAAAAAGTAGGAGGTCTCACACTTCCAGATCTCAAAACTTACTATACAACCTCAGTAGTCAAAACAGCCTGGTATTGGTACAATGACAGGCATATAGACCAATGAAACAGAATTGACAACTTAGAAATAAATCCATCAACCCATGGTCAGCTGATCTTTGACAAAAGGCTGAAATCCATTAAATGGGGGAAGAAATAGCATTTTTAACAAATGGTGCTGTCAAAACTGGATATCCATTTGCAGAAAAATGAAACAAGATCCATACCTCACACCATACACAAAAACTAACTCCAGATGGATCAAAGACTTAAATGTGAAACTTAATCTATAAAGTTCATAAAAGAAAAAATAAGGACAAACTTAAGGGCCCTCATTTATGGCCTAAATAGGTTATCAAGCATGATCCAAAATACACAAACAACAGAAGATAAACTACATTATTGGGGCCTTCTAAAAATTAAATTCTTATGTACTTCAAGAGACTTCACCAAAAGAATAAAAAGAGAACCTTCAGACTGGGAATAAATATTCAGCAATGACAAATTTGACAAAGGACTTATCTCTAAAATTTATAGAAATCGCCAACACATCAACAACAAAAAGAAAAACAATCCAATTAAAAATGAGCAGAAGACATGAATAGACACTTAACCAAATATGGTATTCAGGCAGCCAACAAACACATGAAGAAACATTTATGATTATTAGCCATTACAGATATGCAAATCCAAACAATGAGATATCATCTCATCTCAGCATTAATAGCAAAATTCAAAAAGAAAATAACAAATGCTGATGAAGATGTGAAGAGATAAGGACTCTCATACACTGCTGGTGGGACTTTAAAATGATACAACCACTGTGGAAATCAGTATGGTGATTCCTTAAAAAGTTGGAACTAGAAATACCATTTGATCCAGGAAACCCATTAGGACGTGTATATCCTAAAGAAATGAGAGCCAGGACACAAATAGATGTTTGCACATCCATGTTCATAGCAGCACTATGCACAACAGGAAAGAGATGGAAACAAGCTAAGTGCCCATTAGTGGGGAAATGGATGAACAAGCTGTGACATATGCACACAATGGAATAGTATGCAACACTAAAGAATAATACAGAAACTGTAAAACCCACATAACGTGGATGAACTTGGAGGACATTATACTGAGAGAAATAAGTCAATCACAGAAGGACAAATGTTGCATTACTCCCCTATCATAAAAACTCAAGGATAGGTTTATGCATACAAAGGAACTGTCTTTGCTGGTTACCAGAGGTGGGGGAGAGGGCTGGAATTCCTAGATAGGTTGGGGGCTGAATATATATATATCTATATCTCTATATCTCTATATCTCTATATCGATATCGATATAGAGATATAGATATAGATATATACATACACCAAAGATTACTAGTGGTTTGGTAGGAGGGAAGAGAAAAGGGGTTTGCAGGGCATTGGGTTTATGGTAATCATGATAGAATATTTTGGAAAAAGGTAGCAACAATGGTGGCACAACTTGAAAAATGCATCAATGTCCCTGAGTTGTAAATGTGGAAGTTGTTATGTTGGTGAATGCCTTGTTGCATATGTTTTCACTACAGTAAAATGTAAAAAAGGAAAAAGAAAAAATGGGTGTGGTTGTGATCCAATATAAATTTCTTCACAAAAATAAGTGGTTGTCTGAATTTGGCCCACTTTGCTGTACCCTGGTCTATAAAATAGAAACAACAATATCAACTTTGGCCCAGTCACTGGTTGATATAAGTAATCAAATACATAGAATAAACTTCCTAAACTATAAAATGCTGTATTTTCTTATATGGTAGTACTTATTATCAATGATTATATAAACTTAGAATTTATTCTATGAGTCATTCTTATGTTGAAATATCATGTGATTTTTTAATACCATAGCAAGTAACTTTGCAGTATTCCACGAACTGCCTTATTCTAAAATGTACTATATAATAATTAAATACCAGATTCCTGATTTTTAAAATGTATTCACTCAAGTGTAAAACTTTGGGTGCCTCATCTGTGAAAAGTGTATGACACAAGCACATAACTGTATTTGATTTGTCTATTGAACGTTGAAAAAAATGTAAAATTAAAATATAGAGGAAATAAAATTGATGGTATAAATATAAGAATTTAAAAGAAGCACAAATTTTCACTTTGCTACCTTAAGGAGATAGAATGTTCTGAAATAGTTTTCCATCAAGAGTACTAAGAGGTGACGTTATCCATTTAAATAGATTTTAATTTGTTCTAAATTATAATTGAAATACAAAGCACATGAGATGACCATATTAAAGAGTCATTGTTGAGCAAGTCAGAGCTTGATGGCAATTTTGCTGTCTGCTTGGGAATGCTGAGCAGAGACAATGGCACTTCTGCTAGGAAATCTGGGACATTTTATGGACATCTCTGAGGAGAAATTAAACTAACTGAATTCAATTAAAAACTGGCTTGAGACCAAGATAATATGAACTTAACCAGGAGAATAGAACTATATTTCTTAAAAAAAAAAAAAAAAAAATCAGACTTGGAGGCAAGAGGTAGAAGATTATACTGATTCTTTCAGATGATATCTAGAATGAAATTGTGTTATTGTTTTAATAACAAATCATTTTAAATTGAGGAACTTCAGGAATCTTTTTCTAGGTCACTGCTTCAAAAGCTGAACTTAGAAATGGAGTATAAATTTAGCCAAAGTATTAGTTAAAATTTGCTCTTGTATCATCGAAGTTATTCTCATCCAACTGATTACAAATTGTTTAACAGACGCTAAGGTTACCAGACCACCATTCGTCTGTCAGTTTGTCCTGCTGTGGTGGCTTGCTTGTTGCTGTGATGCTGGAGACTATGTCACCGGTATTTCAAATACCAACAGGGTCACCCATGGTGAACAGGTTTCAGAAGAGCTTCCAAACTAAGATAGCCTGGGAAAAAGGAAGGGGCCATTCACTAATCAAATAATTGGCCACTGAAAACCTTATGTATAGCAGTGAAACACTATCTGATATATTAGTGGGAAACTTTATGAGTAGCCATGAACAATATCTGAAATAATGCCAGAAGATGAGCCTCTCAGGTCAGAAGCCACTCAAAATGCTACTGGGGAAAAGCTACCTTATCCATCTTAACGCATGAATGGAATAAACTTTTCAGGACCTTCATTTGCTGATGGGTCATGACTGAAAATGAGAAGAAACAGCTGCAAACATCTGTTAATAATTAGAACACTGAATGTACAATGTATGAATGTAGGATAATTAGAAGTTGTCAAAAATAAAATTCAATGCATTAAGATTGGTATCCTAGGCATCAGTGAGCTGAAATGGACTGGTATTGACTGTTTTGAATTAGACAATTCTATGATCTATTACATCAGGAATGACAAAATGAAGAATGGTGTGGCATTCATCATCATGAAGAATGTTTCAAGATTTATCCTGCAGGACAATGCTGTCAGTGATAGGCTAATATCCATACACCTACAAGGAAGATCAGTTAATATCTCTATTACTCAAATTTACATATCATGTGAAAGCCAAAAATGAAGAGATTGAAGATTTTTACCAACTTCTCCAGTCTGAAATTGACCAAACATGCAATCAAGATGTATGGTGGTTATTGGTGATTGGAATGTAAAAACTGGAAACAAAGAAGAATTACCAGTAGTTGGAAAATAAGGCCTTGGTGATAAAAATAATAGAATTTTGCAAGACCAATGACAAATTCATTGTAAATACCTTTTCTCAACAACATAATTGGTGGCTATACACATGACCTCACCAGATGGAATACACAGAAATCAGATTGACTACTTCTGTGGAAAGAGTTGATGGGGAAGCTCTATACCATCATCAAAACAAGGCTAGGAGCTGACTGTGGAACAGACCATCAATTTCTCAGATGCAAGAGCAAGTTGAAGCTGAAAAAATTTAAAACCAGTCCATAAGAAACAAGATATGACCTTGATTATATCCCACCTGAATGTAGAAACCAGCTGAAAAATAGATTTGATGCACTAAACACCAATGATCAAAGACCAGACAAGCTTTGGGATGACATAAAGAATATAATATACAAGGGAGGCAAAAGGACATTAAAAAGACAGGGAACAAGAAAAGGTCAACATGGATGTCAGAACAGACTTTGAAACATACTCTTGAATGGAGAGCAAATGGCAGAAATGACAATATAAAAGAGCTGAAAAGAAAATTCCAAAAGAGTAGCTCAAAAATACAAAGTAAAGTATTATTATGATATATGCAAAGACCTGGAGATGGAAAGCCAAAATGGAAGAACATGCTCAGTATTTCTCAAGCAAAAAGAACTAAAGAAAAAAAATTCAAGCCTTGAGTTGCAATATTTAAGGATTCTGTGGGCAAAATATTGAATGATTCAGGAAGCATTAAAATAAGATGGAAGGAATACACAGCGTCACTGAACAAAAATGACTTGGTCAATGTTTGTCTATTTTGAAAGGTGGCATACTATCAAGAACCAATGATATTGAAGAAAGAAGTCAAAGGTGTACTGAAGAAATTGTTGGAAAAAAAGGTTCCAGAAACTGCCCAAATGCCATTAAGATTTTTTAACACACGTTTGTCACTCTGGAGGCACTTACTCGTCCATTCCAAGTAATGTAGATGACAGTTACCTGGCCAACTGACCGGAAGAGATTCGTATTTGTACCCATTCCAAAGAAAAGTGATACAATAAAATGTGGAAATTATCAAACAATATCATTAATATCACATGAAAGTAAAATCTTTTTGAAGATAATTCAAAAACAGTTGCAGCAGTATATTGACAGGGAACTTCCAGAAACGCAAGCTGGATTCAGAAGAGGATGTGGAACAAGGAATATCATTGCAGATGTCAGACGGGTCTTGGCTGAAAGCAAAGAATACCAGAAAGATATTTACTTGTGTTTTATTGACTATTCAAAAGCATTCAACTATGTGGATGATAAATTATAGATAAATCGAGAAAAATGGGAATTCCAGAACACCTAATTGTGCTCATGAGGAATGTGGTCATGGACCATGAGGCTGTCCTTCGAACAGAACAAAGATACTGCATGATTTAAAATCAGGAAGGGTGGGAATCAAGGTAGGATCCTTTCACCATACTTATCTAATCTGTTTGCTGAGCAAATAATCTGAGAAGCTGGACTATGTGAAGAAGAATGCAGCATAATTCATGTTAATGAGAAAGACTCATTAACAATCTGTGATACACAGACAACACAACCTTGCTTGCTGAAAGTAAAGATGACTTGAAGGACTTACTGATGAAGATTGAAGACTACAGTCTTCACCTCAACATAAAGAAAACAAAAATCTTCACAACTAAGCCAATAAGCAGCATCATGATAAATGGAGAAAAGATTGAAGTTGTCAAAGATTTCATTGCACTTAGATCCACAATCAACACTCATAGAAGCAGAAGTCAAGAAATTAGACATTAAGTTGCACTGGACAAATCTGCTGTAAATGACCTCTTTAAAGTGTTGAAGAACAAAGGTGTCACTTTGAAGACTAAGGTGCACCTAATCCAAGTCATGGTATTTTCAATTGCTTCATATGCATGTGGAAGCTAGACAATGAATAAGAATCATTGAAAAAGAGTTGATGCTTTTGAATTGTGGTGTTGATGAAGAATATTGAAAATACCATGGACTGCTAGAAGAACAAACAAACCTGTCTTAGAAGAAACACAGCTGGATACTCCTTAGAAGTGAGAATGGTCAGATTTCTTATCACCTACTTTGGTCATATTGTCAGAAGGGACCATTCCCTGGAGGAGGACATCATGCTTGGTAAAGTGGAGGGTCAGCAAAAAATGGGAAGACCTTCAACAAGATAGATTGATACAGTGGCTGCAACGATTGGTGCAAGTATAGCAAGGATTGTGAGTATAGCTTAGGACCAGGCAGTGTTTCGTTCTGTTGTACATAGGGTCTCCGTGAGTCGGAGCTTACTCAATGGCACCTAACAATAACAAGGGTATCATGACACATTAAAAAATAACTTACACCTTTCTAAATTAATCATTTTGATTTAATTTAATATCTTGCATCTTTCCCTTCTATTTGTATTATATTAGCTTCAACAAAACAAATGAGGTACATACATAAGAAATAGTTGAAGACTGTCACCAGAAGATTGTTATCTTATTAGAAATACTGAGAAGAGTACACAGAAAACGTTACAGATTATCTTCTTTTCTTCTTCATATAAAATGTACCACTAATTAATGGTATGGACATCAAGGACTGTGATATGGAAAATATGTATTTATTCCTTAGATATTTTTATATTTATATATCAGATCAATGGTAATGCTTATATTTATCTATCAGATCAATGGTAACAGCTTGGTTCTAGGGTAGATCATAACAAATTAGCTGGTTTAAAGTTATCTGTAAAAATAATATCATTATTGATGTTGTTGTTGTTGTTAGATGCCGTCGAGTCAGACCCGACTCATAGCGACCCCTCCTTGGGTTTCCGAGGCAGTATCACTACGGAAGTAGATTGCCCCATCTTCCTTCCAAGGAGTGGCTGGTGAGTTTGAACCACCAGCCTTCTGGTTAGCAGTCAAGTGCCTTAGGCACTATGCTACCAGAGCTCCCTTATTATTATTATTGATAATGCATGCTTATGGGAATGTTAACTGGAGTCCCTGAGTACTCAACTGCTAACAGAATAGTTGGGAGTTTGAGTCCACCCAGAGGCACTTCAGGAAAAAGTCCCAATGATATGTTTCCAAAAAAACATCAGCCATTGAAAACACAAAGAATGTCTGCTTTGAGCATTGTGAACTTTAAAACCTATCTACATAGGATCAAACTGACAACCCAATCCAAAAGATTAGAAATGAAATTAGAGGGCAGTGAGATTATGTTAATGGGGGAGGAACAACTCAGAAAAGGAGAGTGAGAATAGTTGTACAACTCAAAGAAAGTAATCAGTGTCACTAAAGAAAAAAAACAGCTGTATTTAACACAGTTCTACTCTGGCACAGATGGTGTCACCATGAATCAGAGTTGACTGGCAGTTTCTCACTTACATCTAATAATAATGTATAATGTATGAAGCATGTACTACTATTATTTTCATTTTTTATTTGAGGAAACTGAGTACCTATGACAGACTCAACATTTCTTACCACTAGTCTTCACAGTAACCCTGTAAAGTTAGCATTATTTTCCTCATTTTACTGATGAGGAGACTGAGGTTCAGAGAAGTTAAGGAATTCAGTTAAGATCATATAATGAAGATCATATAAGTGGAAGAAATACAACTTAAACCCTTTACTCTGATATTAGAATTTACTTTCTTGACCAATACAATATGCAAAATATTATAAGCAATATAAATTCAAATGCTGATATTGATTTAGCTATAAAACATAAGATTGACATTAATTTCCTTCACCGCTGTCACCAGCGCATTTCTCAGGGAAGGAAATTGCTGTTTATGAAACCATATACTGATGAGCTCTTTGGATTTAAACTGTGAACAGAGGTTCAAAACAGATAAAAGGAAATAAAAAAATATTTTTATCTTTGTACTGTTTTTCAACAATGTAAGAGATCCTATATACATGGATCCTATATACTCTTTACATGGATCTCACCTGATGGAATACAGAGGAATCAATTCAACTACATCTCTGGAAAGTGACAGTGGGGAAGCTCAATATCACACATCAGCCAGGTCCAATGGCCAGCTGTGAAACAGAATATAAATTGCTCATATCCAAGTACAAACTGAAGTTGAAGAAAATTAAAACAAGTCCATGAGAGCCAAAATATGAATTGAGTGTATCACACTTGAATCTAGCGATCATCTGAAGAATAGATTAGACACATTGAAAGCCAATGACCAAAGACCAGAGAAGTTGTGGGAAGACATCAAGGGCATCATACATGAAGAAAGCAAAAGGTAATTACTAAGACAGGAAAGAAATAAAAGATCAAAATGGGTTTCACAAGAGACTCTGAAACTTGTCTTTGAACAGAGAGTAGCTAAAGCAAATATAAGATTTCACAGGGCAGCTTGAGAAGACAAAGTAAAGTATCATAGTGAAATGTGCAAATATCTGAGTTAGAAAATCAAAAAAGAAGAACATATATGGCATTTCTGAAGCTAAAAAAAATGAAAAAAAAATTAAACCTTGAGTTGTGTTATTGAAGGATTCTATGGGCAAAATTAGCATAGTGTCTAAGGTACTTGACTGCTAACCAGAAGGCTGGCGGTTCAAACCCACCAGCCACTCCTCAGAAGGAAGATGCGGCAATCTACTTCTGTAGTGATACTGCCTCAGAAACCCAAGGAGGGGTAGCTATGAGTCAGGTCTGATTCTATGGCACATAACAACAACAAGAACATGGGCAAAATATTTAACAAGGCAGGAAGTGTCAAAGGAAGATGGAAGGAAAACACAAAACACTGTACCAAAGAGTTGGTCAATATTCAGTCATTTCAAGAGGTAGCACAGGATACACACCCAATAGTACTGAAGGACAAAGTCCAAGCTGAAGTGAATGAATTAGTGAAAGAAAACAAGCTGCACTTAAGACACTGGTGAAACAGCTCCAGGAATTGATGGACTACCAACTGAGATGTTTCAACAAACAATTCAAATAATGGTTGCAGCAGTAGATAGACAGGGAACTGCCAGAAATTCAAGCCAAATTCAGAAAAAGAGGTGGAACAAGGACTGCCAAAAGATGGAATAAATCTGTCTTGGAAGTACAACCAGAATGCTCTTTAGAAACAATGATGGTGAGATTACATCTCTTGTACTTTGGTCATGTTATTAGGAGAGACCTGTCCCTGAGAAGGATATCATGATTGGTAAAGTAGAGCGACAGTGAATGAGAAAGAGCAAAACCTTCAAGAAGATGGACAGACAGAGTGACTGCAACAATAGCTCAAGTATAGCAACTATTGTGAGGAAGGCTCAGGACCAGGTAGTGTTTTGGTCTGTTGGATTGTACCAGACCCAAATCAATGGCAACTAACAACAAGAATAACATGTATTTAATAAAATCTATTATACTAAAACCCAAGTTACCTTACTTATCAGATTAACTACAATATCCTTTCCTTTGTTAAATATATTAGCTGATATCCCAAGCAAAGTTCAATGCCTGAAATTATATTATTTTTTAATGAGTATTTTGTAAATTACAAGCAATCCCTGTGTTATGAATGTCTGACTTACATACAGCCCATAGCTATGTACCAACTCCTATAAAGCCTATTATATTAAAAATTTAAGGTACACACAATACTTCAAATAACAAATGGGCACTAATTTGCAATATGCATCAAACCATTATTATTATTATAACTGTATTATTATGTTAATGTGTTTTAGTGTATCTAGTAGTGGTCCTTTAATTTTTTTTTTTTTTTTTTTTTTTTACATATAGAAAGGTGCACTCTATACTATGTACTAAGATTAACAGTTGAATAACTGACATTAGATACGGAACATATCTAACTGTTCTGACTTATGTACTATTTTGACTTAAAGACAGCCTCAGGAATGGAACACATTTGTAGTCTGAAGACTGCCTATATATGTTTCACCAGTGCAAATTAACCCACTTTCTTTTTATTTATCCTTCTATGGCTTGACTTTTACTTTATTTTACTTCACAACTATCATTTTTACTTTATTTGTTCTTGTATTTTCTTCCCAAATTCTTGTAAGGTTTTTTCTGTGTTTTCCTTGGTCTGTCTTTCAATCCTTTGAAGATACCTAAAGATAATTCTTTTGAATTCCTTATCAGAGAGTTCCAATGCTGCTTCTTCCTCAGGGATGTATTC
>NW_006921720.1:360475-370300 GCF_000298275.1 Orycteropus afer afer
TGTGTCTGTGTTAATTGGTTTCCCTTTTCTTTGTTGAAGAGGGTCTGTGCAATCCTTCTGCCTAGTCCGCCATCTTGCCCCGCCTCCTCATTTTTACTTTATATATTGTTGTTCACACAATTAGCTTTGCCCTTCCTTTAATTTTTAACATTTTACCCCTAGTTCTTATTGACTGTGATTCTTTTGAATAGAGTATTTTTTCATTTGATGTTGTGTCTTAAATTGAACAGGCCAGTGTTTAACAGAAATACCACAAGCTGATGGCTTTAACAAACAGAAATTTATTTTCTCACAGTTTAGGAGGCTGGAAGTCTGAATTCAGGGTGCCAGTTCTAGGGGGAGGCTTTCTTTCTCTGTCAACTCCAGAGGAAGGTCATTTTCTTTTCTGAGCTTCTGCTCCTTCAATCTTCATGTGGCTTGGCATCTTTCTTCCTTCATCTCTGCTTCTTTTGCTTACTTGTTTAATCTCTATTATATCTCAAAGGAGATTGATTAACAATGCATCCTACAATAATCATGCCAATTAGCATAACAAAGACAATTCATTCTCAAATGGAATTATAGTCTAGGCATTGTGATAGTTGGTGTTGTGTGTCAACTTGGCTGGACCACAATTTTGAGTGGTTTAAGCAGTTGTGATGTGGGTCACTCCCATGTATATCATGGGATATACATCAGATGTATATCTTTTGAACAGCCAATCTGTTGAAAGGGAATGGGTGTGGCCTGCTTCCAATATATTTATGGACATCCTGGAAAAAAGAGACACTCTTCCGTGAATCAGGATTCTGTTGTGCTGCCTGCAACTCTCTGTGAGTGAACAATCCACCATTTGGCCTGGAGATCTTGGATTCATCATTCGTTGGAGTCAACAGCCTGTATACTGCCTGACAGCCTTGAGCTCATCAGCCCCTGCAGCTGCATGAGTAGGGAAAAGCCTCCAGCTGGATGTTTGATGCAAGAACTTGAGACTTGCCAGCTTCTATAAGTGTGTGAGCCATTTTCCTAAGACAAATTTCTCTTTATCTCTCTCTATATAAGTTTTATTGGTTTTGCTTCTCTAGAGAACTCAGCCTAACACATTTGGTACCAAGAGTGGTTCTAGAGAGACAAAATCATAAGGATGGGCTTCCTAAATTGGTTCTCACTGATTCTATTTTGGTTCTCTAATTTGATTAATCGAAAAGGCATTGGTCACTCTGCCTCCATTAGTAAAGAGGGCCCTGCTAATCTGTGGCTGAGGTGGCAACATTAATATGCAAAACAGCACCACCAGTAGATCAAGTATTTTTGATAAGTGAGGCTCTGAGTAATCACATATTGGATAGTTTTCTGCAATTTTGTCAGCATGAGGAGTATAAGGAAGCAGGTTGTTTGGTCTTACTTACACTACACAAAGTGGTGAAAGAGTGACATGAGTTTAGGGCTGCTGAGTCACAGTTCAAGTTCTTCATAAAAGACCTCAACGTTTCCAGTTGTGCTCTGAAAGAAAGCCTTATTTCTTCTAGTAACAGAGCTGATATTGCCAAAAAACAAACCTAGAGTCTTCTTTTAAGGGTGGCTTAATTACAATGCCAATTGAATTGCCAACTCAAAATGGTGTCTGAAATTAAATTGAGGGTAGTGATTGGGAAAAAATGGGGTCCTGAAACCTGGAATGGGGGGCATATGGACAGACAGTCAGGAAGATGAGGATATGGAGCCTATAAATTCTGTTGAATCCCTCCCATCTGAAGGGATTACTATAAAACCATATCCCTTCCACCTCCAGTTGATGGGATGAGATTAACCCAACTGTTCCTGTTGGGTCATTGCCTGAGGTAGATGCCATGGAAGACATTGCTGAATGTTCTCAGGAACTTCCCCAACCAACCATTGTTGCTGCTAGACCTATAACTAAACTCAAGCCCAAGCAAGCCCCAAAAGGTGAAATAAAAAGTGTGACTGAGGAGGTGGTATGCTACACCCAAAAAAACTTACTTGATTTTGTTAACATGTACAGACAGAAACCTGGAGAATATGTATAGGAATGGCTACTGAGGGTGTGGGATAATGGTACAAGGAATGTAACATTGGATCCATCTGAGTTTATTGATTTAGTCCCACTAAGTACAGACTTTTCATTCAATGTTTCAGCTTGAGAGGTTAGGAAAGGATCAAATTGTTTATTTAGTTGGGTACTGAAGCATGGATTATGCAGTAGCCTACCTTAAGTCAAGTTGAAGTATGAGGCTTGCCTTGGTATAATGTAGAAGAAGGCATCCAGAGGCTTAGGGAAATTGACATGCTAGAATGGATTTATCAGATCAGACCTGTAGATCCAGAAACCGAGAGTCCAGAGGGCATACCTTTCACCAGTAGAGTGAGGAACAAATTTGTGAAGGGAGCCCCAGCATCCTTGAAGACTGCTGTGATTGCTATTTTGTGTAAGCCAGATTTGACAGTGAGAACTGCCCTAATTGAACTAAGACACTTAACTACAATGGGGCTGATTAGACCCCATGGTAGTAGGGGCCAAGTGGCACCATTTAATCAACAAAGACAAAGTGGGCATTGTTACCATAATGGACAGCAGAGTCAAAACAGTAATTAGAATATTCTGACTCATGTGGAATTATGGCATTGGTTACTTAGGCATGGTATTCCTAGGAGTGAAATACATGGCAAACCTACTAAATATTTATTTGATCTGTATAGGCATAAGAACTGTAGGTCACACAAATAGCAGCCTAGACTGAATTGCCAGAATACAGAGTCATGACCTCTTTATCAAATCCGAGACTTGAGTCAGTTTACAGACCCACAATCCCTTGAATGAAGTGGAGGCTGGACCCCTTTGAGGAAGGACCCCGCTACATTGCCAAAAATTTATACTGTCAATCTTTCTCCCAGCCTTCCCCAAAGGAATCTGAGGCCTGTTATAAGAGTGACTGTTCATTGAGAAAAGGGAATAATCAGACTTTTCAGGGATTACTGGACACTGGCTCTGAACTGACACTAATTCCAGAAGACCCAAAATGTCATTCTGGCCCACCAGTCAGAGTGGGGTCCTATGGAGGTCAAGTTATTGATGGAGTCTTAGTTCAAGTGTGTCTCACAGTGGATCCAGTTGGTCCCTGAACCCATCCTGTAGTTATTTCCCCAGTTCCAGAATGCATAATTAGAACAGATATACTGAGCAATTGGCAGAATTCCCACATCGGGTCCCTGACACATGGAATAAAGTCTATTATGGTGGGAAAAGCCAACCCACTAGCCACTCCTTCGAAGGAAGTTTGGGCAATCTACTTCCATAGTGATATTGCCTTGGAAACCCAAGGAAGGGTCACTATGACTCAGATCCGACTTGACGGCAGTGAGTTGGTTTTTTTGGTTTGGTCTACCTAGAAGAACAGTAAACCAAAAGCAATACTGCATCCCTGGAGGCATTGCAGAGATTACTGTCACCATCAAGGATTTGAAGGTTGCAGGGGTGGTGAACCCCACAACATCCCCATTAAATTTGCTTATTTGGTCTGTGCAAAAAACAGATGGATCTTGAAGGATGACAGTAGATTTCTTAAGTTAATCAGGTGGTGACTCCGATTGCAGCTGCTGTTCCTGATGTGGTTTCACTGTTTGAACAAAGTAGTACATCTCCTGGTACTTGGTATGCAGCTATTGATCTGACCAATGCCTTTTTCTCAATACCAATTTCAAAGGACCATCAGAAGCAGTTTGCCTTCAGCTGGCAAGGCCAACATTATACTTTCACAGTGCTTCTGCAGGGGTATATCAAATCCCCAGCATTATGTCATAATTTAGTCCATAGTGATCTTGATCACCTTTCTCTTCCACAAGATATCACACTAGTCCATTATATTGATGACATTATGCTGATTGGACCCAGTAAAGAAGAAGTATTGATGACTCTAGACTATTGGTGAGACATATGCATGCTAGAGGGTGGGAAATTAACATGACAAAAATTCAGGTACCTTTCACTTCAGTGAAATTTCTAGGAGTCCAGTGTTGTGGGGCATGTCGAGATATTCCTACTAAAATGAAGGATGAATTATTGTGTCTGGCTTCTCCCACAATTGAAAAGGAGGCACAACATCTGGTGGACCTCTTTGGATTTTGGAGGCAACATATCCCTCATTTGGGTATGTTTCTTCAGCCTATTTATCAAGTAACTTGGAAAGCTACTATTTTTGAGTGGGGCCCAGAACAATAGAAGGCTCTGCAACAGGTTCAGACTGCCACGCAAATTGCTCTGCCATTTGGGCCATATGATCCAGCTGA
This sequence comes from Orycteropus afer afer, assembly GCF_000298275.1. Classification (NCBI taxonomy): domain Eukaryota; kingdom Metazoa; phylum Chordata; class Mammalia; order Tubulidentata; family Orycteropodidae; genus Orycteropus; species Orycteropus afer. The sequence goes on from NW_006921720.1 coordinate 364,760, forward strand.
TCCAACGGTGCTTGAAGTGTCTGTAGCAGATAGAGATGCTGTTTGGAGTCTTTGGCAGGTCCCTACTGGTGAATCATAATGCAGATCCTTGGAATTTTGGAACAGAGCCCTGCCATCCTCTGTTGATAACTACTCTCCTTTGAGAAACATCTTTTGACTTGTTACTGGGTTTAGTAGAGACTGAACACCTAATCATGGGTCACCAAGTCACTATGAGGCCTGAGCTGCCCATCATGAACTGAGTGTTGTCTGACCCACAGAGTCATAAAGTTGGATGTGCACAGCAGCACTCCATCATTAAATGGAAGTGGTATATCAGAGATTGGGTTCAAGCAGGACCTGAAGGCACAAGTAAGTTGCATGAGGAAGTGGCCCAAATGCCTATAGTCTCCACTCCAGTCACATTACCTTCCCTCTCCCAGTCTGCACCTATGGCCTCAAGGGAAGTCCCTTATGATCAGTTGACTGAGGAAGAAAACTCATGCCTGGTTTACAGATGGTTCTGTGCAATATGCAAGCACCACTCAAAGGTGGACAACAGTGACACTGCAGCCCCCTTCTGGGACTTCCCTGAAGGACAGTGGTGAAGGGAAATCCTCCCAATGGGCAGAACTTTGACCCATGCATCTGGCTGTTCACTTTACATGAAACAAGAAATGGCCAAATGTATGATTATATATGGATTCATAGGCAATGGCTAATGGCTTAGCTGGATGATTTGGGACTTAGAAGGAGCATGATTGGAAAACTGATGACAAAGATGTATGGGGAAGAGGTATGTGGATAGATCTCTCTGAATGGTCCAAAGGAGTAAAGATATTTGTGTCTCACGTGAATGGCCACCACAAGGTGACCTCAGCAGAGGAGGACTTTAACAATCAGGTGTATAGGATGGCACGTTCAGTGGAAAACAGTCATCTTTTTTTCCCTAGCTACTCTTGTGATTGCTCAATGGGCTAATGAACAAAGTGACCATAGTGGCAGGGATGGAGGTTATTCATGGGCTCAGCAACATGGACTTCCACTTACCAAGGCTGATTTGGCTACCTCCACTGCTGAGTGTGCAATTTGCCAGCAGCAAAGACCAACACTGAGTCCATGATATGGAACAATTCTTCAGGGTGATCAGCCAGCAACTTGGTGCCAAGTTGATTACATTGAACCACTTCCATCATGAAAAGGATAGCATTTTGTTCTTACTGGAATAGATACTTATTCTGAATATGGATTCACCTTCCTTGCATGCGATGCTTCTGCCAAACTACTATCTGTAGACTTACAGAATGCCTTATCCACCATTATGGTATCCCACACAGCATTGCTTCAGATCAAGGGGGTCACTTCACAGCAAATGAAGTGTGGCAATGGGCCTATGCTAATGGTATTCGCTGGTCTTACCAAGTTCCTTATCATCCTGAAGCAGATGGCTTGGTAGATCGATGAAATGGCTTATTAAAAACACAATTGTTTCCTTCTTTTATGAAGTATTAAATGTAGACAGGGTTAATGCATTTCAGTTGTGTGCATGTTAGTGTATCATGTTAGGTGCAAATGTTGTTGTTAAAATATGACTTTATAATTGTCCTTATTTAGAGATTATGTATGGTTAAGGAGATGTGTACAACTGCCAAGTTGGCAACGGGTGGACTGTGATAGTTGGAGCTGTGTGTCAACTTGGCTGGACCCCAATTCTGAGTGCTTTAAGCAGTTGTGATGTGGGTTATTCCTATGATGACAACAGATGTAAAGTTTTGAGCAGGCAATTGGTTGAAAGGGGGTTTCCCTGGGGGTGTGGCCTGCTTCCAATATATTTATGAACATCTTGGAAAAAAGAGACACTCCTCTGTGGATCGGGATCCTGTTGTGCTGCCTACAACTGTCCATGAGTGAACAATCCACCATTTGTCCTGGAGATCTTGGATTCGTCATTCATCAGAGTCAACAGCCAGTATACTGCTACCAGCTGACGTTTGATCCAAGAACTGGGACTTGTCACCTTCCATAAGTGTGTGAACCATTTTGCTAAGATAAATTTCTCTTTCTCTTTCCTCTCTCTCTCTCTCTCTTTCTCCCTCTTTCTCTTTCTCTTTATTTTTCTCTACATAAGCTTTATTGGTTTTGCTTCTCTAGAGAACCCAGCCTAACACAGGCATAGAGGTTAGGCTTGACAGCACATATTTTTGGGTGACATAATTCAATGCATAACAGCCAGGCAGTGGGTTGGAAATACTAGCAGGATGTGAATTTACAGTTTTGAGGCAGATTTGCTCCCTCAGGAAAACAGTTTTTGCTCTTAAATCTTTCAACTAATTTGAAGAGACCCACCATATTACAGAAGTAAATTGCTTTATTTAAATTAATCTGATTAAAAAGCTAGTCACATGTAAATACCGTCATAGCAACATCTAGACTAGTTTTTGCCAAATAACTGGGCACCATAGCTCAGTTGCCACCTAAAATTAGCCATCATAGAGTTATTTTTTTCCCACTTGTCACCTTATATTTACCCACGAGCCACTCCTCAGAAGGAAGGTTGGGCAATATACTTCCATAGTGATACTGCCTGGGAAACCCAAGGAGGGGTCGATATGAGTTGGGTATGACACCACAGCAGTGGGTTTTTTTTCCCTTATTTGTAGTTTTTAAAATTTTTTTCTCTATCTTTTGTTATATTAACCAATTTTTCTTTATATTTTTTTCTTTGTTGATTTGTAAGATACAATTCCTACTTAGCTCCCAATTTAAAAAGATGTATTTGAATAATTTTCATGATCACTCAAAATTTTGTCATTTAACATCCTGCTGTATAAGATTAGAAGTCTGGCAAGCCACTCCAACTTACCTGTCTTCCTTTTGCTCTCACTTCCCAATTTTCTATTTTGAGTTCTTACTCAAATTTTCCTTCAAAGCAAACTCAATTCCCCAATCATTACATACTACCTATTTACTTCTAAATATATACAACTAAGTGTCTGGGTGCCACCAATGGTTAAGAGCTTGACTGGTAAATGAAAAGTTGACAGTTCAAGTTTCTCAGAGGCACCTTGAAAGAAAGGCTTGGTGATCTACTTCTGAAAAAAATAAACACCATCGAAAACCCCATGGAGAACAGTTCTATTCTGACTCATACAGGGGCATTTTTAGGTAACTAAAATGCATATACTCTGACTCATATAGGGGCATCTACTCAATGGTTACTTATTTTTATTTTTTATTTTGTTTTTGTTTGGTTATACAATCAAGATTAATCTCTGCATGGCTTAATGGCTCAGAATCAACAATCTATTTAACACTAGACAAATATATATTAATGTGTCTATAAAGTTTATCAGTGTAACATCTTAAAATGTAGTATGTCCAAAAGAAGGCTTCATTCCCTAATACGCCCAACCTGAGCCTTCTTTGCTTTTCTCTGTTATGGGAAATGGCACAGTAACCCAAACCCAAGCATGACCCTGGATTCCTTTCTTTTCCATATAACCCATATCCATTCTGTTAGTAAATCCCAGGGAAACTAATTCTAAAATATATTCCAAATCTGACTACTTTCACCCTTTCCACCATTACAACCATAACTTAAGGCACCATAATCTCTCACCTGCCTTAGACCGTGATTGATCTCCCTCATCCCTGTTATAATCTCTTGTCCATACAAAAAATATTTCAGAAATGTGTCATATTGTGTTATTCCCTAGTTAATATCAGTGACTTCCTAAGGCTCCTATGACTATCTACTGACCCTATGACACATCATTATCCCTCTCAAAACTCCTTCCTGCTTTTCTTGTTAAATTTGTTACTGCCTTTGTCCTTAATATTGGGAAACTCTGTCTTGAGATATTCACTTAACTGGATCATTCACAATACTAGGGATTACATCTAAATATTTCCTTCTCTTAGTTTTGAATGTTTTTAAATACTGTCCAGTTTGAGGAAAGGTAAAAATGAAATATCTGTACTGAAATGAATAATAAAGTACACAAGGTGTCAAATATACGTAGGAATTTCATCAAAATTTAGGTTTTTTAAAGCTAAAATTTGGTTCCATTCCAAACTCCTGTAGATGTGAGGAGAATATACAGGAATGAAACTTCACTTGATACATTCTACTAGATCTTTTAGGCTACTAAGGTCTTAACATCAATTGTCTTTATATATTGGGGAAACTTATCTGATTATAAAATTCCTATTGAATTTCACGATTTTGTGAGCTCCATTTGAATTGGAGGATTTTTCTACACAATGATTTATTGAGACTCAGAACAGTAAGAATTTCTGAGTTATTGGAAGTATATATTATACTCTCTTTAAAAGTTTCCATGAGTCTTTTATAAGTTTTGCCTTAAAGTAATTGATACACTCAATAATATTTTAAAAATTAAAATATTAGATGTTACAGCAAACTAACTCTTAATCTAGTAATCTTTTGGAAAGAGTGTTGCAATTTATTAACATTTAATAATTATCCCCAAATGTATTTATCACCTTTCAAAAAATTTCAATACATAATAACAGCTAAGGTATTATTTTAAAAATTAATTCATGTGAGCTGAGTTTTTAATGATTCACCATAATCTACTTTTTATTGTAAGCATACTACAAAAATTTAATTTTCCAATTACTTGAGCTTTATTATGGAGGCACTCAATTATATTGTCAAAGTCATATTCTCTGGGTGTTTTTAAGAATGTTACAAGTAGTTTGATATTACCTAAAAATGTTCATCTAAGGATAAAACTTTACATTCATTTCTTAGAGTAAAGTTTTAATCCTATAGATTGGAAAAATATGAAAATTGTTATGGTTAATACATATATTGAATTCATTCTTATGCAATCCTTAAAAATAAAGATGATTTCTGTTAAATAATAAAAATAAAAATAAAAAGTTGATTTAAAGATTCCAGTGTTACTTGCTGTCACATAGGGAAATTTTAGTATCTAATAGATATTTTGATAGTTTATTATCTCTCTTTTTTCAAAGAAAGAAAACTAACATTTCCCCTGATAACATTATCATGGGATAATTATTCATTACACAAGTCTCATTATATTAAATTATTTAATATAATAAGGGATATATCTGAATGATGATTTTCTATGTCATTAATATCTAAGTGTTATATCCAAAAAAGAGGTCAGATATTTTTAGATACTAGTTGAAAAATAAGAATTCATATTTGTTATAAATAATATTTTTAAATTCACTTTTTAAATATTCAGAATTTACTGATAACCAGTCAGACTTCAAAGTTTATGGCATAAATGATTTTGCCTCTAGAAAATTTTTTAATTCAAATATTTATTTATATTAGGATTTTATGTTGCTTTTCATGTTATATATAAAACCAAACCCATTGCCTTTAAGGCAATTACAACTCATAGAAATCCCCATTGTGTTTCCAAGGCTGTAAATCTTTACGGAAGTAGATTGCCTTATTTTCCTCCCACAGAGCAGCTGGTGGAGGGTTTGAACCACCGACCTTGAGGTTAGCAGCCAAATGCCTTACCCACTACACCACCAGAGTTCATTCTATATATA
>NW_006921720.1:370750-412878 GCF_000298275.1 Orycteropus afer afer
AGGATTGCCCAACCTTCCTTCCGAGGAGTGGCTGGTGGGTTTGAACCGCCAGCCGTCTGGTTAGCAGGCAAGTGTCTTAGCCACCATGCTACCAGAGCTCCCAATGTGTATGTATAGTCATGTTACATATGTATTCATGTTATGTATATATTCATATTATGAATATATATGTGTGCATGTGTGAGTGTATATATTATATATATACTCTTAACAGATGATCCACCAATCACCCTCCTTTACTCAAATGAGCTGAAGACTTATGTTCACATGAATGTTTATAGCAGCTTTCTTCATAATGCCTGAAATTTGGATGCAACAAAGATGTCCTTCACTAGGTGAATGGACTAAACAAATAACAAACTTTGGTATATCTATATGACAGATTATCCAGTGATAAAAAGAAATGAGTTATGAAGCCAGGAAAAAAAACATGGACTACAGTTAAGTGCTCATTCATAAGTGAAAGAAGCACTCTGAAAAGGTTACATACTAGGCACTATATGATTCCAGCTATATTATATGCTGGAGAAGGCAAAACTGTAGAGACAAGAAAAAGATCAGTGATTGCCAGGAATTCAAGATGAGGGAGGGAGCAATGAATAGGTGTATCACTGGGGATATTCATGTCAGTGAAACTATTCTGTATAAAAAGGTGATGGTGCATAGATGACATTAGGCCTTTGTTAAAACCCATAGAACTGTATAACACAAAGTGAATCATTGTAAATTGTGGAGTTTAGTTAATAATATCATATCAATATTCACAATATTCATAATATATCACATCAACTAATGCAAGATTTTAGTAATAGGGAAAACTTTGGAGTGGGAAGGAGAAGGAGCATATGGAAACTTTGTACTTTCTTCTCTATTTTTCTGTAAATCTAAAACTACATTAAAAGATGAAATAATTTAATTTAAAAGAACAGTGAGACTCTGACGTGAAGTGACTTGCCAGAATCTGTACGGTTATTAGGAGATCAAGTCAGAAATAAACTGTAGGCTGTCTCAAAACCCATACCGCCTCAATAACGTGTTTTGGTCATCTTTACACAGTAGGCATGATAATCTTGTTGGAATTATTTCAAATACAGCTTATGAGATGGTAGGAAAAAGACATAAAAACATCATTCTTAAATGGGTGCATTAATAAAATTATTAATTCCATGCAGTTCTCTTTTACTTCCATAAAGTTCATTTACGAATTTAATTAATTAATTTTGAAAGTATTATATAACCTATTTGTCTTTGCCAGTGTATTTATCAAAGCTTTCAGTAGTTAAAAGATGTTTGATCAATTCTCTAGCTAGACCTAGAAAAAAAAGGAGTCCAAGGGTAGCTTCATGCCTTGTGAATGACACCTGCTCTCAGCTGCTAAAATATAGGTTCCAGTGGAGAAATATAAACAGTGCCTGTATCTTCTCATCAAGGAAGAAAAGATAATGCAGTATATATTTGTTCAAATAATCTAATATAATGTCCAGTAGCACATCAATTCCAGAAAAGAAAATGGGTAATAGTCTTATTTGAGAATCAAGATTAAAATATCAAATTAGAAATGGTTTTGGAAAGAGAAAATTGCAAGACCATAAAAACCTAGCTTATCATTCCTGCTCTGCCATCACCTGCCTGGCTATCATTGGACTGCACACTGTTGGTGTCAGTATCTCAGTTTCCTTATTTGTAAAATGAGTACCTTGAACTACATCATTATTTCCCAAATTTGTTAGACCATAGAATCATCTGTGGTTCTGGTTAAAAATATAAGCCTGGAAAACTTAGAGAAGCAGAATCTCTATGGAAACAACTTGAAGGAAGGGGTGTGTGTATATTCTAATGATTGACCCAGTTAACACTGATAGAGCAAGTTTGAGAAACAAGAGAGTAAACCGTTACTAGTGTAGTTTAGAATTATGAAAATCCATAATTCTATCATACTGATGAAGTTTTATGTAGAAGAATGGAGATTGGGGAAATGAAATGATTTATCATTGCCAATATTTCTGTTCTATATATATATATATATATATATATATATATATATATATGTTTATTTATATATATATTTATATATTTATATATTTATATATTATAGGCACTGAAATGAAGATAGATGAAGAATGAAATTTTGATTCAAATAAAGATAAAGGAACATGTACAAGACACAAAATATTTCCTATGTTTTATATCTTCAGTTATTCAGAAGGTAATATTTGTTCAATGAGGTTACTTCATTTTTAGCCTGTGAGGATACTGAACAAATTGATATGGATCTGCATTTTCATATCTTAATGCCAGATTAAAGTGAAATTTTTCACTATTTCTAATTCACTGTGATTCAAGATAGGCACAGAAAGAAAAAGATTAATAAAATCCATGTTAGATGCTTATCCCTTTCCTACAAATAAAACATAAAGATGCATTTGATAATTGATATATATTATTCATTTGTTTTCGTTTTTAAGTCATTGAATAAATGCTACAGAGTAAATGTCCTAAGGATCACGGTGATATCACTTGAGTGTCACGTCTGCAATCTGCACAGTGTGAACTCCAGAAAAATAATATACAGGATTTGGATTATAGAGAAATGATTTCATATGTTGACATAGAAAGAGTTAATTAAGAAGGTTAGATGGCTTTTAAGAGGATAAAGTTTTGAAAAGTTGTTTAGCAGTTTTTCTCTTGGTAGAGCAATTAAGATCATAGACAAGTGGTGTTGATATGGAAATGGGAAATCGGTCTGAGATTTACACTTCAATAGAAAAATCAAAGAATAATCTGTTTAAGAAAATACCTTCTCAATAAATTGAAGTTATCTAATTCACTATGGGAGCTCTGGTAGCATAGTGGCTAAGGCACTTGACTGCTAACCAGAAGGCTGGTGGTTCAAATCTACCAGCCACTCCTCGGAAGGAAGATGGGTCAATCTACTTCCATAGTGATACTGCCTCAGAAACCCAAGGAGGAGTTGCTATGAGTTGGGTCTGACTCAACAGCACATAACAACAACAACTCTCTACAGTATTAAAATTCAAGATACAAATAAAAACTTTTATTTTTAAAAAAAGTACATTCCAAAAGACTTGAAATTTCAAGTAGATCCTTTTATCTTGGTGGAAATTTTAACAATATTATTTAGAAAAGAAATTGTTGAAAATAAAAGAATCCACATAACTCTTGTTGATTAAGGCCAAAATGATGTGAGATAGTCTTGCATCACTAGGAATCCTGTCACTTAGATGAAATGTTATAAGAAAATGAGAAAGAGAGGAAGAAAACCACAAAATGAAGAATAAAAACAAATAGACAACTCAAAGTGTAATTAAAAATAACAGAAAGTTTGAAAAATATCTGACTTTATGGAACAAATTGTTTACTGATAATAAAAGACAGAAAAAAGGGAGCATTACTCAATTGCTCCTTAAATTCCATCTCCTTCCAAAAATAGAAATACTTTCATTTTAAGAATGGAGAAACAGTGTTTAAGAGTATAATGATATACAAGGAATCATTAAGATGGTAAAAAAAAAACCCTTAGACTCTTTATATTAGTTCAAATATCCACATCTAGAAGAATTGCATTACAGTATACTAAAAAAAGGGTTGAAGAATCATTAACAACCTGAAATATGCAGACGATACAACTTTGCTTGCTGAAAGTGAGGATGACTTAAGGCACCTACTGATGAAGGTTGAAGAATACAGTCTGCAGTATGGATTACATCTCAACATAAAGAAAACAAAAATCCTCACAACTGGACCAATGAGCAGCATCACAATAAATGGAGAGAAGATTGAGGTTGTCAAGGAATTCACGTTGCTTGGTTCCACAATCGATGCCAACGGAAGCAGCAGTCAGGACATTAGACGACGTGTAGCATTAGGGAAGTCAACTGCGAAGGAACTGTTTCAACTGCTGAGGAGCAAGGATATCTCCTTGAGGACTAAGGTGCGCCTGACACAAGCCATGATATTTCCAATCGCCTCGTATGCATGTGAGAGCTGGACAATGAATAAGGAAGACCGAAGAAGAGTTGATGCTTTTGAGTTGTGGTGCTGGCGAAGAATGCTGAAAACACCGTGGACTGCTAAAAGAACTAACAGATCTGTCCTGGAGGAAGTGCAGCCAGAATGCTCCTTGGAAGCAAGAATGGCCAGACTTCGTCTCACCTTTTTTGGTCATGTTGTAAGAAGGGACCATTCCCTGGAGAAGGATGTCATGCTTGGTAGGGTGGAGGGTCGACGAAAGAGGGGGAGGCCTTCAGGGAGATGGATTGATACAGTGGCTGCAATGATGGGCTCGAGTATAGCATGGATTGTGGGGCTGGCGCGGGATCGGGCAGTTTCGTTCTGCTGTGCATGGGGTCGCTATGAGTCGGAAACGACTCGACGGCACTTAACAACAACAACAACAAAAGGGTTAAGTGTCTTACAAAATCATTTTTGGTGATCTTTGAAAAATCTTGGAAAACTAGTGGGCACAAGAAAAAGATTGTATTAGATGGTGGATCCTGACACTGTTTTCAAAGGGAAAAGAGGCTGATTTCTAGCAGTTATAGATTAATAAATTAACATTAATCTCTGGGGAAGGGAACCCTGCAATAAATGATTGAATGGATTGTTTGAGAATGTATACCGAAAAAAAAAAAATCCTGATAAATAGGAACCAGCCTGGACATACTAAGAAACAAACTGTTAATCTAACAGCTACTAGTAAGGATGCTACAAGAGGAGACTGTGGTAGGCGTAATGCATATGCATCTTATGACAAAGCACTTGGCATAAAACATCATGTTCCTAGAAAAAGAAAAAATAAATATAGTATGATTGGTAAACAGCATTCCTTAATAACTAAAAGAACCTTGATTACTGAGCTACCCAACAAATATTTATTGCATACTATCCCAAAGGCTACTAATATTAATGCCTGACTTTTTTAGAAATTTACCTTATAATGACTTTCTGTTTGAACCTGACCTATTTAACACTGTCTTCTGATTCATATAAGCACATAAGATACATAAATGTCACTGATTATAGGTTAACATGTTTTTGAAAAAAGAAAACTCAAAAAGATGTCAATAAACTGAAATTGTGCAGCACATATCACCTATTCTTACCATTACTTATTTTAAGAGGTGATTACACATGGGAGAAGAAGGGCTGTTTATGCACAGGGAGACAGCTCAGGGGGCAGGAGTGCATGGACGGATGGAAACAGGGAAGAGGTAACTACCTGAAGGAAGTAGGAGGGGAGCTGTTCCATTGTGGTAAATTGTAGTCAATGTCATGAGACAAACTGTATGTGAACTATTGTATGGAAAGTGAATTTGCTCTGTAAATTTTCCCCAAATCACAATAAAATAAGTAAATAAATAAATAAGAGGTGATTACATCAAGAGCTGGAGACTTTGTCCCCAACCCCCACCACTCTAAGCTCCCTCCACTACACCACCTTGAATCTGGGCAAATTAAGTGACTGCTTTGACCAGCAGAATAATGTCAGATATGATGCTGTGCTGATTTCTAAGCATAAGCCTTAAGATACTTACAGTTTCCTTTTCCTGAACTTTGGAACATTTACTCTTAGAAGACAGCTGCCGTGCTATGAGGAAGACCAAGAAATTCTATGGAGAAGCTCATGTGAAAATATACCAACACACCCCCTGCCAACAACTTCTGTGGCACTCCCAGTGGGCAACTAGCACTAAATTGCCAGTCATGTAAGTGAGCCATCTTGGAAGTGGATTCTCCAAATGCAGTTGAACTATGTTACCTGATATTGTAAGACAAAGTGACAAAAGATCCCACCTAAAAAGCTGTCCTCAAGTTACATATTTATGGGGAAAAACAAACAAAAAAAAGATTGTTGTTATTTTAAGCTACCATGTTTTGGGCCTCAATTCATATGTGAGTTTGTCATACTGTGGTGGCTTGTGTGTTGCTATAAGGCTGTGGGCTAAGCCCTCAGTATTTTTCAAATACCAGCAGGGTCACCCATGATGAATAGGCTTCAGTGGAATTTCCAAACTAAGATAGACTGGGAGAAAGGACAGAGACATTCACTTCTGAAAGAATTGGCCAGTGAAAATCTTAGGAATAGGAGTGAAATTCTGTCTGATACATTACTGGAAAACTTTATGAATAGCATTGTCTGATACAGTGCCAGATGATGAGGCCCTCAGGTTGGAGGGCACTCAAAACTGTCTCCTCAAAATAGAATTGACCTCAATGATGAGAATGGAATAAAGCTTTTGGGATCTCCATTGGCTGATGCAGCACCTCAAAATGAGTAGAAACAGATGCAAACATCCATTAATAATTGGAATATGGAGTGTACAGAGTATGGATCTAGGAAAATTGGAAGCTGTCAAAACTGAAATGGAATGCATAAAGATTGATATCTTAGGCATTCATAAACTCAAATGGACTGTTTTTGGCCATTTTGAATCACATAATCATATGATCTACCATGCTGGGAATGACAAATTGAAGAGGAATGGCAAGGCATTCCTTGTCACAAAAAATGTTTCAAGATCTACTGCAGTACAATGCTGTCAGTGATAGGATAATATCCATACACCTACATGGAAGACTAGTTAATACTATTATTATTCAAATTTACATGCCAATCACTAAGCCAAAAATGAAGAAATTAAAGATTTTTTACCAAATTCTAATGTCTGAAATTGACCAAACATGCAATTAAGATGTATTAATTATTAAAGGTGATTGAAATGCAAAAGTTGGAAACAAAGAAGAATCATCAGTAGTTGGAAAACATAACATTGTGGGTAGAAATGGGACCAGAGATTGCATGATAGAATTTTGCAAGACCAATGACTTATTTGTTGCAAATATCTTTTTTCAACAACATAAATGGTGGGTATACATGTCGACCATGCCAGACAGAATACACAGGAATCAGGTACATTTTATTTGTGAAAACTGGAGATGGAGAAGCTCAATATCTTCAGTCAAAACAAGGCCAGCAGATGACTGTGGAACAAACCATCAATTGTTCATATGCAAGTTCAAGCTGAGCTAAAGAAAATTAAAATAAGTCCACAAGAGCCAAAATATAACCTTGATTATATCCCACCTGAATTTAGGGACCATCAGAAGAATAGATTTGAGACATTGAACACAATGACCAAAAACAAGACAAATTGCAGGATGACATCAAGAATATCAGCCATGAAGAAAGCAAAAGGTGATTTAAAAGACAGGAAAAGAAGAAAAGACAAAAATGGATGTCAGAGGAGACTCTGAAACTTGCTTTTGAATGGAGAGTAGTTAAAGCAAAAGGAAAAAATGAGAAGATAAAAGAGCTGAACAGAAGATTTCAAAGAGCAGCTCAAGATGACAAAATAGAGTATTATAATGAAATGTGCAAAGACCTGGAGCTAGAAGACCAAAAGGGGAGAGCACATTTGGCATTTCTCAGACTGAAAGAACTGAAGAAAAAATTCAAGCCTTGAGTTGCAATATTAAAGGGCATGGGAGCTCTGGTAGCATAGTGCCTAAGGCACTTGACTGCTAACCAGAAGGCTGGCAGTTCAAACCCGCCAGCCACTCCTCAGAAGGAAGGTTGGGCAATCCTACTTCCGTAGTGATGCTGCCTTGGAAACCCCGGTCGCTATGAGTTGGGTCCGACTCGATGGCACATAGCAACACAACAACATGGGCAAAATATTGAATCATGCTGGAAGCATCAAAAAGATGGAAGGAATATATAGAGTCTCTGTACCAAAAAGAATTAGTTGATTGATGTTCATCTATTTCAGGAGGTGGCATACGATCAAGAACCAATGGTACTGAAGGAGGAAGTTGAAGGTGCACTGAAGGAATTGATGAAAAACAAGGCTTCTGGAATTGAAAGAATACACACTGAGATGTTTGTTTCAACAAACAAGTTCAGCTCTGGAGGTACTTATTCGTTTTTGCCAAGATATTTGGAAGACAACATCCTGGCCAGCTGACTAGAAGACATCCATATTTGTGCCCATTCCAAAGAAAAGTAATCCAACAGAATGTGGAAATTATCCAACAATATCATTAATATCATATGCAAGTAATATTTTGCTGAAGATGATTAAAATGGTTGCAGCAGTATACTGCCAGGGAGCTTCCTGATATTCAAGAGGACATGGGATGAGGAATATCATTGCTGATGTCATATGAATTTTAGCTGAAAACAGAGAATACCAGAAAGATGTTTGCCTTTGTTTTACTGATTATGCAAAGGCATACAACTGTGTGGATCTTACAAATTATGGATAACATTGAGAAGAATGGAATTCCAGAACACTTAATTGTGCTCATTTGGAACCTGTACATAGACCATGAGGCTGCTGTTCAAACAGAACAAGGGGATACTACATGGTTTAAAATCAGGAAGGGAGTATGTAAAGGTTATACCCTTTCACCATATTTACTCACACAGTATGCTGAGCAAATAATCTAAGAAGCTGGACTATATGAAGAAGAATGTGGCATCAGGATTAGAGGAAGACTCATTAACAACTTGCAATATACAGATTACACAACCTTGCTTGCTGAAAGTAAAGGTGACTTGAAGCACTTACTGATGAAGATTAAAGATTACATTCTGCAGTATGGATGACACCTCAACACAAAGAAAACAAAAATCCTCACAAATGGACCACTAGGTAGCATCATGATAAATGGAGGAAAGATTGAAGTTATTAAAGATTTCATTTTACTTGGGTCCACAATCAACACCCATGGAAGCAGCAGTCAAGAAATCAGATGTCGTACTGCACTGGACATGTCTGCTGCAAAAGACCTCTTTAAAGTGTTGAAAAGCAAAGAGGTCACTTTGAAGACTAATCCAAGCCATGGTATTTTCAATTGCCTCATACGCATGTGAGGGAGCTCTGGTAACATAGTGCCTAAGGCACTTGACTGCTAACCAGAAGGCTGGTGGTTCAAACTTACCAGCCACTCCTCGGAAGAAAGATGGGGCAATCTACTTCCTTAGTGATACTGCCTCGGCAATCCAAGGAGGGGTCGCTATGAGTTGGGTCCAACTCAACGGCACATAACAACAACAACAACATATGCATGTGAAGGCTGGACAATGAATAATGAAGACCAAAGAAGAACTGATTCCTTTTAATTGTGGTGTTACTGAATAATACTGAAAATACCATGGACTGCCAGATGAATGAACAAATGTGTCCTGAAAGAAGTGAAGCTGAAATGCTCCTTGGAAGTGAAAATGGCCAGATTTTGTCTCACTTACTTTGGTCATATTGTCAGAAGGGACTACTGCCATGGCGAAGGATATCATGCTTGGTAAAGTAGAAGGTCAGCATAAAACGGGAAGACCCTCAACGAGATGAATCAAGACAGCAGCTGCAACAATGGGGTCAAGCATAGCAAGGATTGGGAGAATGACACAGGACTGGAGAGTGTTTAGTTCTGTTGGACTTTGGACTGTCATTGAGTCCAAATTGACTCAATGGCACATAACAACAACAACAGCAGCAACATGTTGGGAGTGACTTGTTATAGAGCACTCTACACATACACACACACACATGCACACACATATTTAGGATAACAAATCCAATTGCACAAATATATTAATAAATGCATCAGTGGATCAGAGAATTTTAACTGACTTTCACTTCAGTGTGAGCCAACAGTAGGCAGATAAAATAAACCCTTCTCTAAATCCAGTCATTTCTTCCACATCGAATGAATCACAAGTTCTATTGATTTTGCCTCCAAATGTCTCTAATATTTCTCATTCTCTCCATTTCTGTTCTAGTCCATTGTTGTGTATTCAGTAGCTTCCTAAGTTGTTTCTTTAAATTCAATCTTACCTCTCTCAAATCCTTCCTCGTACTGAAGCTAGAGTGAATTGTTAAAATTATAAATCTGAGTGAGTTACTTCTCTGTTTACAATCCTTCAATCCATTTTGCTTTTAGAATAAAGACCCACTGATCTCTACTTTACCACTTGTCATTATTCCCTTTGTATGTTTTCCTCACTTTGATTTTTTTTTTTTTTTCCAAGAATGTGTTCTGCTCCATCCTGCCTTACAATCTTTGTACACTCTGTTCTACTTCCTGGAATGATTACTAATCTGTTATTGTCCTTCAGCTCTCTGTTAAAATGTTACTTCTTTGGGTAAATTTTCTCTGATTCTCACATTAGATAAGCATCCCCCCCAAAACACACACACATACATGTTCTTCATATTTCCTATAATATCATAGCTTTCTCCTCTGAGACACGTAACATATTTGCAATTTAAAATCCAGTGGTTGCTAGCTAATTATTAGCTATCTTTGCCAATAGAAAGTAATCATCACAAAGCTAGGCAGTGTATCTGTCTTGTAACCCTTATCTCCCAAACATCTTACAAAATGTCTTTTATGGAGTATATATGCTCAGTATTTTCTTGTTAAATGAATGTTTGACTTATTTCACATGGAAGGCTGTGAGTTTAACTAAGTGAATATACAGTAAATTTTTACTCATATGCATTAAGAAAATAGATGTATTTTATTTACGCTGGTCAGTAAAATCTGAGATTTTGTTTAATTATGAGATTTAAAAAAAAAGCCTTGGCAAATTGAGATAAATTTAGTTAAAAGCAGTCACAATGATGGAAAATGAGGAGACCATGTCACATGAGAAACAAATGGAGGAAATCAAGTGCTTGATCCAGAAAATCACTCTACCTGGGTTGTGATACAAACAGATTTTATACAGAAGTCAGAATCAACATCACTCCAATGGAAAGAATTCATACCAATATATGGAATTTATAGAGCTCTGGTAGCATAGTGCCTAAGGCACTTGACTGCTAACCAGAAGGCTGGCGGTTCAAACCCACCAGTCACTCCTCGGAAGGAAGGTTGGGCAATCCTACTTCCGTAGTGATACTGCCTTCGAAACCCAAGGAGGGGTCGCTATGAGTCGGGGCCCACTCGACGACAAATAACAACAACAACAACAATAGTATTACAAATTTCAGATCATTCATTCACCAAATATCTATTAAGCACTTATTGTGTGTCTTAAAAGGAGCTCTGATGGGGCGGTGGTTAAAACATTCAGCTGCTAAGAAAAAGGTCAGTGGTTTGAACCCACCAGCCTTTCCACAGAAGAAAGTTGAGGCAGTCTGCTTCTGTAAAGATTTATAGTTTGAAAACCCTATGGGGCAGTTCTACTCTGTCCTATAGTGTCACCATGAGTTGGAATCAACTGTATGGCAGTGGATTTTTTTTTTTTTTTTTTGGTATGCATTGCATGAATATATAATGTTGTAGGTTAAAGAGGAAAACATATAAAGTACAATTAAATAATTATAAATTACTATGTACTGTAAAGCAGACAAACAAATACCTAGAAAGAGAATGGGAAGAGAAAGGAACATAATTTGGGCAATGAACAAAGCTTCTCTGAGGAGGTTGCCTTTAAGCTGCGGCCTAAAGGATGAGGAGACAGGCGTATGAGGATTGTCCTAGCACCATAAAAAGGGAAGACCATTTCAGGCAAAAGCATTCTTATCTAGAAAGGCTGCAAGGAAGGAAAAAACTTGGTGCATTTGAGATACTGGAAGATAGTTAATGTTCCTTGGGCATTAGAATTGAGCTGAAGAGCATCACAGGCTGAAGTTAGAGAGGGAAACAGGAGTTAGATGATACAGAACACTGAAGGTTAGGATAAGTGTTTTGGATTTTATTACATGTACACTGAGAAGCCACTGGAATAATAGTAATAAAATCAAATAAAAAGAAAAATATTTTAAATTTTATTTTTAAAGACACAATTTTTGCCTTGAGTACAATTTATTGCAGATAGATTAACAAAGAATATTGAAGATGAGTTAAGAGGTTATTACAGTGGGCCAGGCAAAAAGTAACATGTCTCTAAAAACAAAGATGGCGGTGAAGAAGGAAATAATTCAACAGATTTCAAGATTGAGTATGGCAATGATAGAAAATGAGGCAAGAAACACAACTCCTGTGTTTGAAGTTTGAGCAACTGGGGAGATGTTGTTGTTCTTAGGTGCCATCAAGTCAGCTTCCACTCAGAGTGACCCTATATGTACAACAAAAGGAAACTCTACCTGGACCTGTGCCATCATCACAATCCTTGCTACACCCGAGCCCATTGTTGCAGCCACTGTGTCCATCCATCTTGTCGGTCTTCCTCTTTTTCTCTGACCATCCACTCTACCAAGCATGATATTCTATGTTCTGAGTAAAATGAAATCTTTCACAACTTCAATCTTTTCTCCATTTATCATTATGCTGTTTATTGGTCCAGTTGTGAGGATTTTTGTTTTATATTAAGGTGTTAACCCACTAGCCACTCCTCGGAAGGAAGGTTGGGCAATCCTACTTCCGTAGTGATACTGCCTCGGAAACCCAAGGAGGGGTCACTGTGAGTCGGGTTTGACTTGACGGCACATAACAACAACAACAACATTAAGGTTTTTTCTACACCGCAGACTGTAATCTTTAATCTTCATCAGTAAGTGTTTCAAATCATCTTCACTTTCAGGAAGTAAGGCTGTATAATCTGCATATTGCAGGCTGTTATTGAGTCTTCCTCCAATCCTGATGTTATGTTCTTCTTCATATAGTCCAGCTTCTTGGATATTTGCTCAGCACACTGGGTGAATAAGTATGATGAAAGGATATAACCCTGACATGCTCCCTTCTTGATTTTAAGCCTTGCAGTATTCCGTGTTCTGTTCAAATGACAACCTCCTGTTTTATGTACAGTTCCTCATGAGCACACTTAAGTGTTCTGGAATTCCCATTCTTCTCAATGTTATTCATAATTTGTTATGATCCACATAGTTGAATGCTTTTGCATATTCAATAAAACTCAAGTAAACATCTTTTTGGTATTCTTTGCTTTCAGCCAAGATCCATCTGATGTAAGCAGTGATAGCCTTCATTCCCCATCCACTTCTGAATCCAGCTTGCATTTCTGGAAGTTCCTTGTCAATATACTGCTACAACCATTTCTTAATTATCTTCAGCAAGATTTTACTTGTGTGTGATATAAATGATATTGTTCAATAATTTCCACATTTTGTTGCATCACTTTTCTTTGGAATGGATACAAATATTGATCTCTTCCTGTCAGTTGCCAGGTTGTTGTCTTCCAAAATTCTTGGCATAGATGAGTAAGTGTTTCCAACATGGCATCTGTTTGGTGAAATCTCTCAATGGGTATTCCATCAATTCTTGAAGCCTTTTTTTTTGTCTATTCCTTCAATAGAGTTTTCACTTCTTCCTTCAATATTGGTTCTTGATCATATGCCACCTCCTGAAATATGTGAACATCAACCAGTTATTTTTGGTACAGAGGCCTATGTACTCCTTCCATTTTCTTTGTTGCCTGCATCAGTGAACATTTTTCCCCGTAGAATCCTTCACTACTGCAACTTGAGGCTTGAATTTTTTCTTCATTTATTTTAGCTTGCCAAGAATCTTCTACACTTTTGGTTTTCTGATCCAGGTCTTTGCACATTTCATTATAATAATTTACTTTGTCTTCTCAGGCTACTCTTTGAAATCTTCTGTTCAGCTTTTTTATCTTGTCATTTCTTCCATTTTCTTTAGCTACACTCCATTTAGGTGAAAGTTTCAGAGTCTCTTCTGACATCCACAATGACCTTTTGCTTTCTTCATATATGATGTTTTTGATGTTGTCCCACTCTGGTTTCGGTCATTGGTGCTAAACACATCAAATCTGTTCTTCTAATGGTCTCGAAATTCAGATGGGATATAATCAAGGTCATATTTTGGCTGTCATGGACTTATTTTCATTTTCTTCAGCTTAACCTTGAAGTTGCATATGAACAGTTGATTGCTTGTTCCACAGTCAGCTCCTGTGGAACTCAATTTCCTGGCCTTGTGTTGGCTGAAGATAAATTGAGCTTTTCCTTCTTCTCTTTCCACAGATGTAGTTATCTGATTCCTGTGCATACCTCTGGTGAGGCCCATGTGTATAGCTACTGTCTCTGTTGCTGAAAAAAAGTATTTGCAATGAATAAGGCACTGGTCTTGCAAAATTCTTTCATGTGATCTCTGGCATCATTTCTATCACCAAGGCCATATATTCCAGCTACAGTTGATTCTTCTTTGTTTCCAACTTTTGCATTCCAATTACCAGTAATAATAAATACATTTTGATTGCATGTTTGGTCAAGTTCAGATTGCAGAAGTTGGTAAAAATGTTCAATTTCCTCATCTTTGGCTTCTGTGATTGGTGTGAAAATTTGAATAATAGTAATATTAACTGGTCTTCCTTGTAGGTGTATGGGTATTATCCTATCACTGACAGCTTTGCACTTCAGGATAGATCTTAAAACATTCTTTGTGACAATGAATGCCATGCCATTCCTCTTCAATTTGTCTTTCCTGCCATAGTTGATCATATAGTTGTCTGATTCAAAATGTCAAAATTCAGTCCCTTTCAACTCCCTAATGCCAGGATATTGATCTTTTTATGCATTCCCTTTCATTTGACAACTTCCAATTTTCCTAGATTCATACTTCATACATTCCATGCTCCAATTATTAATGGATGTTTTAAGCTTTTTCTTCCCATTTTGAATAGTGCCCCATCACCAAATGGAAGTCGTGAAAGCTTTACTCCATTCTTGCCATTAAGGTCAACTCTACTTTGGGGAGGCATCACAGTGGTGTCATATCTTCTGGTGGAGTAACTGAGGGAAGAAAAAATTTCTTGGAAGTAATCAGCAGTTTTGTTTTGATCGTATTAAATCTGACATGACTATGAGACATCTTTAGTAGAGATGGAAATTGGACAGTTGTTTATATAAAATACAGAGCTCATAGGAGATATTTAAGCTAAAGAAGATATGCTTATGTGTATGTGTTTATGTATGTATGCATACATTCTCAAAACCCAAACCAAACTAAACTTACTGCAGTCGAGTTGATTCCAACTCATAGTGACCTCAGTTGGGTTTTCTAAGGATGTAAATCTTTACAGAAACACACTGCCTCATCTTTCTTCCACAGAGCGACTGGTTGGTTCAAACTGCAGACCTTCTAGTTAACAGCCAAATGCTTAACCACTACACCACCAGACTTCCTTATACATTCTTAAAGATGATAATTAATATTAGTGAATGGAATTATATTACCAAGTGAAAGAGGGTAGAGGAATGTAGGAAGAAGTCTATCATCCCTAAGGAAGTCAACATTTGAAGTTAATGTAGAAGAACATGTAAGAGAGATTGACAAGTGAACAATGAGGTAGAAGTGTATCTTGGAGATTGTGGTAAAACAGAAATCAAGATGAAATTGCTTTTCAAGATGAAAGGCATTTAGAAAAAAATGCTCCTGAAACTTGGAGTAAGATAAGAGTAGATATTTACTAATTTACTTGGCAATATGGTGGTATAAGAGACTTTGATCTGAACATTTTCAGTAAAATGGTGGGGATGGAATCCAAATTGAAGTGAGTTGATACATGAGAGGTAAGTGAAGAAGTGAAGTAAATGTAATAAGTGATAACTTTCTGAAGAAGTTTGGTTATGAAGGGGAACTGAGAAATAAGGGTTGTTGCTCAAAGTTTGTTTTAGAGTGGTGATAGTGTTATAAAACATCTGTTTGCTGATGAAAATGTTCTAGTAGAGGGAGAGAATATTGGTGTGAGAAAGCAGCAATAGAAATGAAATTCAAAGTATTTGTGGTAGAGATGGCTTCTGAAATATAAAATACAGTATCCACCTGCAGACATGGGGGGAAAAAGAGAGAGAGAAAGGGGGAAGTACCAGTAGGCTGACTAAATTTATTATGTAAGAAGAGAGAGTTTCCATCTGATTGCATGTATTTTATTGAAGAAGGAAGAAAGATTAGTTAAAGTTGAAGAATCAAGGGGGGAAGTGTTGATGATCAAGTAAAAGTTACAAAATATTCATATCATATAAAGAGAGAGTGAATATACACGTGAAAGTTAAAACTGATCGCTAAAGTGGTGAGGCCATGTGAGTTTGGTGACAGTGATTATGAATGCATAAAAACATCAAACTGCCTGAGTATGTGAATTTTTGCATATGTGCTCTGCTATATGGGTGCTGGCTCATAAAGACACTGGCATAGTACAGTATATGTTATTATCTGATTAAAATACAGTAAAGAGCTGAAGGTTGTTGCAAGGAAATCATTATAATAGAAAATGATTACAATGGTGGATATGAAATCCATGGATTATGCTCTAGTTATCTATTGTTGTATAACAAGTTTCCCTAAAACTGAACAGTTGGAAACAGCAAACATTTATTACATTATAGTTTCTGTGAGTCAGCAATCCAGATACAGCTTGGCTAGCTGGTTTTGACTCAAGGTCTCTCACAAGGCTGCGATCAAGGTGTTGGCCAGGCTGCAGCCATCTCATGACTTGACTGGGAGAGCCTCCACTTTTAAGGTAACTCATGTTGTTAGTGATGAGATTCAGAAAATCTACTTCTAATCAAATTTATATGGGCCCTCTACTGGGTTACCTCAAAACATGGTAGCTGATTTGCCCCAGTGAGTGATCTAAGGAAAAAGAAAAAGATTCCAAATGGAAAATAGTCATTGTGTATCCTAAATTAGGAAGTGACATGTCATCATTATTGACATATTCTATTCATTTGAAGCAAGTCCCTAAATTCAGCTCACACTCGAGAGGAGTTAATTATATAAGTGTGTGAATACCAGGAGATGGGGATTTTTTGGGAGATAGAAAGAAGCTTCCCAGCACAGAACATAAGGAAGGAAATAAAAAATAGCAGGAGAATTTGTTGGGATCAGTGAATTAAAGAATAAGTTTTATGGAAGAATAGCCTACATGTGGTTAACTCCATCACTGCTGTCCAGTAGATTTCAACTCATAGTGACCTCTCCTTGGGTTTTCAAGGCAGTATTTCTATGGAAGTAAATTGCTCCATCTTCCTTCCGAGGAGTGGCTGGTGGGTTTGAACCTCCAGCCTTCTGGTTAGCAGTCAAATGCCTTAGGCACTATGCCACCAGAGCTCCTACATGGTTAATTAGAAGGTAAATTTAGAAAAGATTTTTTCCCCCTAGTTGCCATCCATTTAATTCCAACTCATGGTGACCCCCATGTGTTAGAGTAGAACTATGCTTCACAAGGTTTCCAAAAGCTGATTTTGGGAAGTAGATCACCAGGTCTTTCTTCTGAGGCAAATCTGGGTGAACATGAAACCACTAATCTTTCAGCTAGCAGTCCAACTCATTAACCATTTACACTACTCATGTAAAAGTTTAAAACTAGAGAATGGGAAAGATTGGAGTTGACACGGTTATTCTTGCTGTTGTTAGATGCCATCAAGTCTGTTTTAACTCATAGTGATCCTATGCACAACAGAATGAAATCCTACCTGGTCTTGTGCTATCCTCACAATTTTGATATGTTTGAGCCCATTATTGCAGCCACTGTGTCAATCCATCTAATTGAAGGTGTTCTTTTTTTTCACTGACCCTCTATTTACCAAGCATGATGTACTTTCCAGACACTTATTCCCCCTGACAACATATGCAAAGTGTATGAGATGAAGTCTCACCATCATTGCTTCTAAGGAGCATTCTGGCTGTACTTCTTTTAAGACAGATTTGTTCATTCATCTGGTAGTCCATGGTATATCCAATATTCTTCACCAACACCATAATCCAAACACATAATTTCTTCTTCATTCCTTATTCATTGCCCTGCTTTCACATGCATATAAGATAGGGCCCACTTTAATCCTCAAGATGACATCTTTACTTTTTAACTTTAAAGGGGTCTTTTGCAGCAGATAAAAAGGAGTTCTGGTGGTGTAGTGCCTAAGGCATTTGACTGTTAACCAGAAGGTTGGCAGTTCAAACCCCCAGCCACTCTGCGGAAGGAAGATTGGACAATCAATTTCCATAAAGAATTACCCCCTCAAAAATCCAAATGGGTCTCTATAAGTTGGAATCACCTTGATGGCAACAACTTTTTTTTTTCTTTTAGTTTTCATGGCAGATGTGCCCATGCAATATATAGTTTGTTTCTTTACCTGTTGTTTCCATTGTGGCATTAATTGTGAATTCAATAAAATGAAATCCTTGACAATTTCAATATTTTCTCCATTTATCATGATGTTGTTTATTTGTCCAGTTGTGAGGATTTTTATTTTCTTTATGGTGATGTATAATCCATAATGAAGGCTATAGTCTTTGATGTTCATCAGTAAGTGCTTCAAGTCATCTTCACTTTGAACTAGCAAGGTCATGTCATCTGCGTATAACAGGTTGTAAATGAATCTTCCTCTAATCCTGATGCTGTGTTCTTCTTCCTTTAATACAGCTTCTCAGATTAGTTATTCAGAATACAGATTGCAAAAGTATAGTGAAAGAATATAACCCTGACACATACTTTACAGATTTAAAACCATGCAGTATCTCCTTCTTCTGCTCAAAAGACTGCCTCTTGGTGTATGCACAGGTTGCTCATGAGAACAATTGAGTGTTCTGGAATTGCCATTCTTCACAATGTTATCCATAGTGTATCATGATTCACACAGTTGAATGCCTTTGCATAGTCAATAAAACACAGGTAAACATCTTTCTGGTATTCTCTGCTTGCAGGAAAGATCCATTGAACATCAGCAATGATATCCTTGGTTTCATGTCTTCTTCTGAATCTGCCTGGAATTTCTGGCAGTTCCCTGTTGATGTGCCCCTGTAATTGGTTTTGAAATATCTTCAGCAAAATTTTACTTGCATGTGCTATCAATCATGTTTTAGGGTAATTTACATATTTTATTGGATCACCTTCCTTTGGAATGGGCACAAATATGGATTTCTTCCAGTTGGTTGGCCCACTACCTATCTTCCAAATTCTTGGATATAGATGAGTGAAGGCTTACAACATTGCATCCATTTGTTGAAACATCTCATTGGGTATTCTGCCAATTCCTGGAGCCTTATTTTTTGCCAGTTCCTTTAGTGCAGCTTTGACTTCTTCCTTCCATACAATTGGTTCTTGATCATATACCACTTCCTGAAATAGCTGAACATCGAAAAATTCTTTTTTGTACAATGACTCAATACTCTTGAGTATTTCTTCCATCTTCTTTTGACGCTTCCTGAATCATTCGATATTTTGCCCATAGAATCTTTCAAAATTACAACTCAAGGCTTGAATTTTTTCTGCAGTTCTTTCAGCTTGGGAAATGATGAGCATGTTCTTCCCTTTCTAACTCAAGATTTTTCCACATTTTATTATAACTCTTTATCTTCTTGAGTTACCCTTTGAAATTGTCTGTTTAACTCTTTTTCTTTAACATTTCTTCCATTCACTTTAGCTACTCTACATTCAAGAGCAAGTTTCAGAGTATCTTCTGGCTTCCATTTTCTTCTTTTCTTGCTTTCCTGTCTTTTTAATGACCTTTGGCTTTCTTCATGTATGATATTCTTCATATTATTCCACAACTTTTCTGCTCTTTGGTCATTAGTTTTAATTTATCAAATCTATTCTTGAGATGATCTCTAATTTAAGGTAGGAGATATTCAAGGCCATTTGGAAGGATGGTTGGACAATCTACTTCCGTAGTGATACTGCCTCAGAAACCCATGAAGGGGTCGCTATGAGTCGGGTCTGACTCCATGGCACATAACAACAACAACAACAACAACATTCAAGGCCATACTTTGGCTCTTATGTACTTGCTTTAGTTTTCTTCTATTTCACTTTGTACTTGCATATGAGCAATTGATGTTCTGTTCTGCAGTTGACCTCTGGACTTGTCTGACAGATGATATTGAGCTTCTCCTTCATTTCTTTCCACAGATATAGTCAATTTAATTCCTGTGTAGCCCATCCAACTAAATACACATATATCAATGTGTACAGGATCTCTTATATTGCTGAAAAAAAGAATTTGCAATGAGTAAGTCACTGTTCTCGCAAAATTTTATCATGTGATCTTCAATGTTGTTTCTATCAACAAAGCATATTTTCCAACTACTGATCCTTCTTCATTGTTTACAACTTTGCATTATAATCACTAGTAATTACCAATGAGTCTTGATTGCTTACTTGATCAATTTCAATTGCAGAAGTAGGTAAAAATCTTCCATTTCTTCATCTTTGGTATTAGTGTCATATGCATAAATTTGATTAATAGTCACATTAACTGGTATTCCTTTTAGGTGTATTGATATTATCCTATCACTGAAAGTGTTACTTTAGGATAGACCTTAAATGTTCTTTTAAACATGAATATGACACCACACCTCTTCAATTCATCATTCTTGGCATAGTGAATCAAATGATTGTCTTATTCAATGTGGCCAATACTAGTCTATTTCAGTTCATTAATGCTTAATATCGATCTTCATGGGAGCTCTGGTAGCATAGTTCCTAAGGCATTTGACTGCTAACCAGAAGGCTCACAGTTCAAACCCACCAGCCACTCCTCGGAAGGGAAGTTAGGCAATCTACTTCCATAGTTATACTGCCTCAGAAACCCAAGGAGGGGGTCACTAGGGGTCGGGTCTGACTTGATGGCACAAAACAACAACAACAACAAAATTGATCTTCATGTGTTCCACTTCATTTCTGATAAATGAATATGGAATATATAACCTTATATATTCCTTATTCTAATTATTAATGGATTTTGCAGCAGTTTGTTCTCATTTTGAGTTGTGGCACATCAGCAAATTAAGATCCCGAAAGCTTTACTCCATACAGGTAATGAAGGTTGACTTTCCTTTGAGGAGATAGCTCTTCACCAGGTGCCTTCCCACCTGAAAGGCTCATCTTCCAGCACTATACCAGACAATATTCCAGTATTGTTCACATGGTTTTCCCCAGCCAATTGATTTAGAAGTAGATCACCAAACCCTGCTTGTCTTAGTCTGAAAGCTCTGCTGAATCCTGAACATCATAGGTGACTCTGCTGGTATTGGAAATACTGGTGGCATATCTTCCAACATAGCAGCAACACACAAGCCCCCTCTCCCCTGGATGATAAACTGACAGACAGGTGGTGGAAGCATTTATTATGACATTTTTAGTGGAAGATTTTTTTTTTTTTTTCTTTAGTGAAAAAAAGAAATGTGGTTGAGTTACTTTGGAGGAATGGAACTAAGAAGCTAGTTTATCAACCAAGCCATCTACATTGATTTTGAAGTCATGAGAAGGAAGAATGGAGGTTGAGCGGAGATGAAGACTGTGATCAGCAGCTAAAGCATTCCTTGAATAAAAAGCTATAACCTAAAAGTCAATGATGATGGCAGAGGAGGAAAGGACAAAGCTGGCAAGGACATAAGTCACAACCCTGAATGGAAATAGGATATAAAGAGAAATGAGGAGTAAACATCTAGAATAACTGGTGGAGAGGCAAGGATACTGATCATATCTCCAGTTAGTTGTGGTATAGAATTAACAGGAAAATAAGTGGTTTTCACTTCAGATGGTGTGAGATATCTCATATCTTCATAAGACAGCAGATTTTAGTAAATGAAAGGTACAGACAGAAAATTCTGTGAAGAGGTTTCTTGGTAGAGAAGAGCAAGAAGATACAAGAGGGTAAAATGGGAGAATTTGATAGGAAGAGAAATGGTGGGCTGAGCGAGTCAGGAATAGAACAGGAGAGGCACCAAGGTTCAGAGATAATGGGTTACCAATGGACCTCAATCTCTGTACTAAGATCAACAAATATGCTACTCCTGACAGCTTCAGTTCTTCTTTTCATTAACAGCAAGCTGGGACCTCAGTCTAAGAAATAAATTTATCACAATAAGGACAGAATAAGATTAGAAAGGAGGGTCTGGACATTAGCATATGATAGCAAGCAGTGAGGGGCAACAACGCAATGTAATGTGCTGCCATGGAGTCAGATCTCATAGTGACCCCTCCCTGGATTTCTGAGGCAGTATCACTATAGAAGTAGTTTGCCCAACCTTCCTTCCGAAGAGTGGCTGGTGGGTTTGAATCATCAGCCTTCTGATTAGCAGTCTAATGCCTTAGGCACTACACCACCAGAAGTTTAAAAGACAATTATAAAGGGGTTTCCAGTATTGGATCGGAACAAATGTGTTTCTACTGTGCATTTTGCTGTACTTTTCTCTTACTGCTTTCATTTTTTATGAGATATATTCTTTTATTCAGAGTCAGAAAGAATCTTTGAAATTACTCAGTCAAGCCACTTTCTACGAGGAAACTGAAGTCTAAAGGGTCCATAGCTTCTTGTCCATAGCCAGGTATGTAATTACTGTCAGATTCGTGAATAAAAATGAAGAACTTTGGTTTTCAGTTTATTTGAAATACAGGGATCTAAAATAATAGCATTAGTAACTTTATTATTAAAAAACTGGCAAACAAAATAACTGAAAAGAATTGTGGGGTGAATTCATGTTCAACTGCAAACACATATTTTGAGCTTTTAGAGTCCATTATTTTCCAAGATACTTCTGAAACACTAAAGTGTGACATTATGTTTTTCCTACTTGTGGCCATTTCCTGAGTGTCACAAATGAATCCTTGACAAAAAGTGGCCAAAAATTTTACTAAATGGATTTTTTTTTTTTTTTTTACATATGCTATTGTATGGAGAAATAACGATAAAAACGAAGACCCGATGCCAGCAGGCTCTTTGGACTTTTGAATAATTCTGGCTGTGACTAGCGAGAACTAACCCCTGATGGCCATTCTATCTCATCTCCTTGTAGCCTCCTCTGTATATTTTTTTGTACATTTGTCATGTATTTTCTATTCTGGGTCTTCCAAGTGGAAAATGGCCAGTTTGTTTTTAGATAAAGAACAAAGGGAATTCAGTTTGGTTTCTGAGAGACTTTATTATTAATAATAATAAGTAGTAGAAGTAGTTTCAATTCAGAGTAAATATGCTAATTTCAAGCATAAGGAAAGAACTCATAACAATACAATCTTGTAATATTTTGATAATTTTATTACCACCAAAAAAAAAAAAGAAAAGAAAAGAAAACTCAGGGCCATAGAGTCAGAACTGACTTAGTGACCCTCCTTGGGTTTCTGAAGCAGTAACACTATGGAAGTAGATTGCTCAGTCTTCCTTCTGAGGATTGGTGGGTGGGTTTGAACGGCCAGCCTTCCAGCTAGCAGTCAAATGCCTTAGGCACTATGCCACCAGAGCTATATAGCAAATAATAAGGTAATTCAGGTTTATATTTCCAGAGACATTACTACTTATGAATTAGTGGTTTCCAAAATACTTTTTTGTGTGTATATTGCAGACAAATATTGGAAAACTGAACCACAATGAATAATGTACAAAGTATTTGTGCTTCTTAAAGTCTTTCTGAAGGAGATAACTTACAAGAATTAAGGGGTGTGCGTGTATGTGTGTGTGTGTGTGTGTGTGTGGAGAGAGAGAGAGAGAGAGAGAGAGAGAGAGAGAAAGAGAGAGAAAGAGACAGAACACTTTCTAAAACATAGTAGTTGAGGAGTCTGGGAAATGTGCAGGTAGTACTGAATTTAAAGCAATGATCCTGAAGTGTGGGGTTATTCTCAAATATAGAAGGACTAATCAACAAGGAGCTCTGGTAGCATAGTGCCTAAGGCACTTGACTGCTCACCAGAAGGCTGGTGGTTCAAACCCACCAGTCACTCCTTGGAAGGAAGGTTGGGCAATCCTACTTCCGTAGGGGATACTGCCTCGGAAAACCAAGGAGGGGTTGCTATGAGTCGGGGCCGACTCGACGGCAAACAACAAGAAGCAACAACAAAAAGCAATAGAAGAAAAAGAGATAAATTATATTTAGAAAATTACACTTAGAAAACTAATTTTTCTGAAGTAATCTGAATAAAATAGATATATAAAGGGTGACAAAAAATATGATTCAAATTAACATTCTATACTTGGGCCTATTTAAAATACAGCTCTGGTGCGTAGTGCCTAAGGCATTTGACTGCTAACCAGAAGGCTGGTGGTTCATACCCACCAGCCACTCCTCAGAAGGAAGACTAGGCAATCTACTTCTGCAGAGATACCACCTAGGAAACCCAAAGGGGGGGTTCGCTATGAGTCAGAACCAACTCGAGGGCAGTGAGTTTTTTATTTTTTTTTACTTCAGGGTTTAAAGCATTTGGCTGCTAACCAAAAGGTCAGTGGTTCAAACTCACCAGCCACTCTGCAGAAGACAAATGTGGCCGTCTGCTTCTGTAAAGATTATAACTTTGAAAACCCTGCGGGGCAGTTCTACTTTGTCCTATAGGGTCACTATGAGTCTGAACTGACTGGAGAGCAGTGGGTTCGGTTTGGGTTTATAAATCTTTATTTTGATATATTAAAACTGATTTCTCAATAATCCTTTTGAAAATCATCAGGAAAACTCAAATGACAATAAATGTATACAACTAATTGCCAGTTTTAGAGGTGAAAATACTATATTTACTCAAATAGAAACATAAAGCAAAGTAGTGAAACCATCCTCATTGTATTTTGAGGGGCTTTTGTTTATTTTACTTATTATTAAAAAATGTAAGAAGATGCTGGTGAATTGATCAAATCTCTGAAACAAACAGGGTAGAACTGTCTCATAGGGTTCCAAGAATATAATCTTTATGAAAACAGACTGCCTTATTTTTCTTCTGCTGAGCAGCTGGTGGGTTCAAATCACCAACTTTGTCGTTAGCAGGCAAGTACTTAACCACTGAGTGCTTTCTCTATATATGTAATAACTGAAATGCCTATGTGCATATACATAGGTAAATAAGGTAATAAGTACGTGTTTACTTAAGCACACATATGTATATACAATTTATATATGTAAATATGTGTATACATACTTAGACCCAGACACAGACACACACACACAGCCTTGTGAAAAAGGCCAAGGATGACTAGAAATTATAATTTGAAATGCCCTTAAAAGTATATTAAAGCATAAAAACAGCCACTGTGAATGAGGTGATAAGAGCCAGAGAGCCTGGACTGTGTAAACTGCTGCTCTCTCTTTGTCATTGGGTCAGTTAGGTCAACGTTGCTTTCACCTGAATGTAGTGCAGATGACACAAGGTGGTTCCTCCTTGATTTGCCTTTGGATTGTGCTGTTGTCAGGGTCTAGAGCCCAGATTCTCTCTATATGGTTCTTTTTGTGATTCTTGATTATGACCCCCTGAGGAAGTCAGACCAGCCTAGGGTTACTGGAGACTGTGTGCTGCTTGGCATATTTATCATCCACAAATCATCTGCTATAAATATACCTCAGCAGGAACATCATCAGGCCAGCTCAGTAGCCTGCAATTTATGAAGGTTATGGGAAACAGTGTGAAGGGTGGAGTGCTTTATTAAGGGTGGCTCTCTTCTCTGACCCAGTCCTTCTTCTGCTTGAATATAAATGACTCTGGGAGTGAGTGCTCCTTTCCATTAGGATTAAGGCTTTATAAATTGTCCCTTTTGGCTGTTGTTCATATGTCACGATATCATGAATTTAAGAATTCCTAAGAAATATCAAGTTCACAGTGTTGAAAGACTGTGTTAGAAATCAATAGATGGGGGGGGGGGCGGAAGCATAT
Source organism: Orycteropus afer afer (assembly GCF_000298275.1). Classification (NCBI taxonomy): domain Eukaryota; kingdom Metazoa; phylum Chordata; class Mammalia; order Tubulidentata; family Orycteropodidae; genus Orycteropus; species Orycteropus afer. The sequence goes on from NW_006921720.1 coordinate 396,321, forward strand.
CTAAACCTACTATTTTTTCCTCTCCTTTTAATGTACAAATCATGTAAAGCAGTCTCTTTTCGACTCATCTGTATTTTATATGCCATTAATGTATTTATTTTTACTTTGGTTAAAATAACAAAATTGATCAAAACGTCATAATTGTCATTGTTATAATGTTATAAATACAACCTCTGTTGAAGTTAAAATAAATGAAACATTTTTGTCTTTTGCATTGCTGAATGCTAATCATTTTTCAAAGAAAATGTTTGCCTAAGAAATAGTGTTTTGGATTATGCCTTGAATATAAACCTTATTTCCTTTTCACATTCCCTCAAATGAATTAAAAAAAAAAATCTTGTAATGAGATAAAAATGACAAAAAACCAAACCACCACACAGGCCACCCTCTCAGTGGGTGATTTGTTCTTGGGAATATGGTGAAAGCCTGCTGAATGGGGAATGATTAACTGTTTCCCTTACAGGGTGTTATTCCAAACACTTGTCCTATAAGAGAAAGCCTTGAAGGGGGTGACTCTATTAATATGTATTAAGGAGTAAAGGGCCAATTTTAATATTTCAAACAACTCCAGTGAATAAAAGATCATCTGCACCTTCTTGTTTTCACCACAATCCTCTTTTTAAAAATGGTGTTCTTGGCTAGCCAATCTCCCCAGGGGAGAGAAACAAGAGGAGAAAAAATGCAGAAAGAGCTGGGAGAGGAAATGATGGAAAATTTGCTTTATTCAACTCCATCTGCCACTCAAGCAACTCACCCTTTGGAAGACTTCCACACTTGATATGAATTACCCGTTCTGGTCTCCTCCCACCACATCACTGCACTATGTGAGCACTTGTTTTGCAAATCTCCAACTGCGTTTGCATATAAAGACACAACTAGGAGGCGAATGGCCTTTTGTAGCATGTATTTTAGGGTGGTTCATCATATAAGGCTAAATGAATAAAAATATAATAAAGGAGAGTGGGGTCGCTATGAGTCGGAATAGATTCGACGGCAGCGGTTTTGGAGTGAAAATTGTTATTTTTTACCTACTAAGTCGAGAATCTGGTACCTTCTCCTTTTCCTGGTTTCTTACTACCCCGTCCCAAAATCTGCTACTCGAGAAACTTGAGAAAAGAATCAGATACATTAAAGTACCGACAACATAACCATGATCCCATTGCCATGCAGAAAGCAAAGCAAGATGCCCAACCTCGGTCGTCGCACCGCAGTCCTGACAAAGCCTTTATCTAGCCCGAACAAATAAGATGTTAATTGCAGCCTCGCTGAGAAAAACTACTATTGTTCCAGCAGTAGACGCATAGCACTTCGGCCGCTGAGATACGCCCCTCCGCAGCGGACTTGATCAATTCGTCTGAATCCCGTTGCTGAAATGACAGCTTTCCGGCTGCGACAGGTCGGTGCTGAAAGACTCACAGAAAGACGATCAAGTCCTGCATTTACTTCCACCCCTCAGAGTCGTCTTCCCGTCCACCTCGCCCCCCTGCCTCGCCTCCCAGTGAGTTTGTTTTACAGTTAGTCTCCGCCAGCCCCAGCGGTGGGAACTGAGGATGCAAAAACCTCCCAGACGTAGAAAATGCCGCTTTCGGGACGTGCTTCGTTTTGAGTAGCGGTGACGTGCTGGCGCACCGCGGCCCTGGCTGGAGCTCCGCGGAACCCCCTCCCGCTCGCTCCTCTCCCGCCGCCCTCGCTCCTCTCCCGCCCGTCTTTCTCCTCGCCTTCTTTCACACGCGCTCGCCCGCGCCCTCGGGAAGCAGGACTCCGGGAAAGGCGCAGCGGCCGCGACGCGCGCGTCAAGCCTCCGGCCAGTCGCCGGGCGCACAGGTGGTAGCGCGGAGCGCGCTGCGCACGGGAACGCGAGCACCCACGAGCACGCGGTGGGGGCCAGCGGGCGGGCGCGCGCAGGCGGGCGCATCCCCTCCCTCGCGCGCGCCACTGGGAGAGCGAGCGCCGTGCGCGGGCGCGCACTCCGGAGACAGAGCTTTACTATCTCCCTCTCTCGCGCGCCTCCCTCCTCGCTGGGCATTCAAACAGCTTGCCGACATCACCAGCCAAGGATTTTTTTTTTAACCCCCTTCTCCTTAGCTGCCGTTCGTCTCTAGGTACCTGTAGGGGGGAGGCAGAGGAGGGAGGAAAGCGGAAAAAGGAAAAGGCATAAGCTTTAGCCTTCTGATACGACCACGAATACTCCCGTACTAAACCCACAGCCCCAACAAATCTGTCTTAGCAGCCGCCGCCGCCGGTCACTTCTCGTCTCAGCGCTTTCTTTGCTTCTTGGCTAATCGGTTTGTTGGGGGTAGATTTCGTGAAACGAATCCTCGCTCTTAAAGCACTTCCATTTTTTTTTTGTTGTTGTTGTTGTTGTTGTTTTGTTTTGTTTTTGTTTGTTTGTTTCCTTAGAGTCTCTCTTCGGGGGGGGGGTACTCTCCTCTGTTTGGAGGTTGGATTCGGTTGGACACGGTGCCAGGCTCCGGGCTCCTGGGGGCTTTTTTCTCTCACCCCCTCTTTTGATCCCCCTCCTCGCATTTTTCTTTTTGTTTGTGTGCATTCTTTAAAAACAAACCCAGATTTTTGAAGCTGAGCCGAGGAAAATGGGCAACGGTGACTGGGACCGAAGGGGAGTCTCTCCGTCACTGTTGCTGGGACGCGTGCCTGTGCTAGTGTCTTAGAGCAAGAGCCTCCCGGAGCTTTCGGAGTGGAAGGTAAGGAAAGGGGTCCAGGGGTCACCTTCCCTCTGCTGGGGGTCTTCACCAGCGAGTTTGGGGTTTGCCGTTTGGGGAGGAAGGACGAGAAAAGGAAAGGATGTTGCTGGAGGATGGAGGGGCTGCGAGCAAATCCGTCTGTCTGCATTTACTTAAACGCCGCAGTTGAAAAGTTAGAGAAGTCTGGTTTTCAAGGGCTGTGCTGGGTCTGACGGAACAGGCAGAGACCAAGAAAATCTGGCTGTTGTGTGTGATTGAGGAAATTTTATGGGGGGAAATTTTAGGTTAATAAGAAGTTAAAATAAGGGGAGGCAGTGGGTCTTCTGTTGGGGAAAAAATTTAGTGGAGTGATGGCGCCGTCTATGTTCGACTAAACTAAAGTGTCACCCAGAAAATCAGTTTTGAGAATAGCTCAACTAAACGCCCGATTGCTTCTCAGCAGGAGGCAAATAAATAAATAAATTCAACCTCCTTGAGACCTAGGTGGCCAGATCTAGAGCGACCCCACCCCCATTCTTTTTTTCTTGAAGAGGGAATTACAGTTGTTTGACTTGACCCTGCAGTCTTGAAGAGGGTAAGGGTTTCAGTCTTATTTATTTAGAAGAAAAACAGCAAGGCCGATTAAAGATAAAGAGCATTTTTGAAGAGGCTCTCTTAAGCAGGCGTGAAAGTGAAATCAGAGCGATTTCCTCACTCTTTCTAATCCTTGATGAACACAGCACTGCAGACATGCACTGTCAAATAAATGGAAGCAAAAGTACCGGATTTCATTAGGAAGAGAAATATAATCTCTTTTTGAGTTAGTGATTATAAAATGAAGCCCCCTTTCATGGATAGAATCCCTAATTTAGACACTTATTGTCACATTGGCTTTCAACGCCTACACTCTATCCTGAACACTGCGCAGACCTGCATTGCCTGCAAAGTGCTACAGAAAAAAAAAGAGGAAATTATTTCCAGAATTTCCTACAACTTTCCTTATTTTTTAACCTTTAAATGCTCATTGACTTTGTTTTCTCAAGAAGAAAATGCATTATTCATTGAGCTATATGTTTGAGATAAGAGAACACTGTTTTGATAGTCCCAGCAGTTCTGATGTTATTTTAAACTGCTGTTATATAGAGATTTAGAGTTGGGGCTGTTTTTGCTTGTAACAAGGCTAGAATTTGAATTATCATCTCAAAAATGCAGTCTGTCTTCGGGGATTTTGGACACTGGATTCTGTGTGCATGCGTTGGTGTGTGTTATGCAATGGTAAGGAAGAGGATTTTATCCTCTGGTTCAGAGAGGCCACAGGCAAAGAGATGAAAACTCTTAACTATATGTCTGTATGTCTGTCTCTGTTTACAGAACAGTGGAAGAGACTGCAGCCTAAAGACTTTAAAAATTAACTTGGCATCACTTTCCTCAGCTCAAAGGCTAAACAAAAAAGCAGTGTCATTTATTCTAAGAAATAACTTCTTAAAGGTTAAAGCAGAAAAAAAAAATTCAAGTTATTTTTGGATAACAACTTACAGAGGTAAATATAACCAAGGATTACTTTATTATGCAAAGCCAGGGTTAAAAAAAAAGGAAAGAAAAAAGAGGCGCTTTGGAACTGTTGTTTGGAAAGGGAGCAGTTTAATAAATGAAATCTGCTAGGAAAGAAAATGCTAATCTCTGTTATCTACCGTGTGTAAATCTTAAATATAACTCTAGATAAAATAGCACTAATTAAAAAAAAAAAAATTAAAAAATGAAGCCAGCTCAATTACTGCGGTTCTGGGATTTTTCCCTGACATTGCCTTTGGATACAGATAGTAATACAGTGATCCACTTTATGCATCCCAAGAGAGCATGTCACATTGAAATGACTAGCTTAAATCCTGGTTCTCAATGGTGATGTTGAACAGCGAGTCTTTGCTATGTACCTACCCATCTAAAATCGTTTCCCAGGTGATAGCTTTTAAATCCTGTTAATACACAGGGATACTCATGTTTTTGCACAGGAATTTTCCCATTGATATACTTGGTGGCCTCTGCAAAGGCAAGTAGAGGCATTTGGGAAATGATGTTCCATCTACAACAAATTATAATCTATGCTTTTAAAATTGTGGCTGTAATTTATCATAATTGCTTTTCACATTTTAGATAAAAGAAATAATGTGATGACAGCTGTTCCCAGATTATCAGATTAGATTTTGGATGATGGTGTTTACTGCAGACAGAAGACCGAGGAAGAGAAAGGCTGTATAGGTCTATTAAAAATATTTCAATAATGAACTTGTAGGTTATGATATAAAGTATCCTATATTTTACCTTCTTCATTTACACCATAATGCACTTGGAGGAAATCCTGCTAGATAAATTAGGGCATTCCTATTAATATTCTATTAAATGTTATTTTTAAGTTGAATGTGGAGACTTTGACCATAGTGTATGACCACGTGGGGGCGCTGTTCACACAGCAACGGATAATTTTCCGGCCTTATAAAATAAAAATCACCTGCCCTTCTTTTAAAAAGGGTTTTTACTGAAATCTTGACAACAGCTGGCTGTAATATTGGAAGGAGTTTCTTTTTTTCAATGCATGTACACTTGCATTTTACTTTCATTGCCATTTTTACAGGCCAAATGACATAGGATGAAGGCTGTTCGTAACCTGCTGATTTATATATTTTCCACCTATCTCCTGGTTATGTTTGGATTTAATGCTGCCCAAGACTTCTGGTGTTCAACTTTGGTGAAGGGAGTCATTTATGGATCGTATTCTGTAAGTGAAATGTTTCCCAAAAACTTTACAAACTGCACTTGGACGCTGGAAAATCCAGATCCAACCAAATATAGTATTTACCTGAAATTTTCCAAAAAGGACCTTAGCTGCTCCAACTTTTCCCTCCTGGCTTATCAGTTTGATCATTTTTCTCATGAAAAAATAAAGGATCTCTTAAGAAAGAATCAGTCTATAATGCAACTCTGCAATTCCAAGAATGCTTTCGTTTTTCTACAATATGATAAAAATTTTATTCAAATACGTCGGGTATTTCCAACTGATTTCCCAGGATTACAGAAAAAAGGGGAAGAAGATCAGAAATCTTTTTTTGAGTTTTTGGTTTTGAACAAGGTGAGCCCAAGCCAATTTGGTTGCCATGTGTTATGCACTTGGTTGGAGAGCTGCTTAAAGTCGGAAAATGGGAGAACAGAATCTTGTGGGATCATGTATACAAAATGCACCTGCCCTCAGCATTTGGGAGAGTGGGGGATCGATGACCAGTCCCTCGTTTTATTAAATAACGTGGTGTTACCCTTGAATGAGCAGACCGAGGGCTGCCTGACCCAGGAGCTGCAAACCACCCAGGTCTGCAATCTTACCAGGGAGGCCAAGCGACCACCCAAAGAAGGTAAGTGCCCAAAGAAGAGGGGGAGATGAATTCAGGGGGAGGGGAGGCTGAGGACCAGGGTGGACTGTTGGGGTGAGGGAGCTGAAACGTGCTATTTCAACACACAGGCCTAATCATTACACCAATAATTTTGCCATCTATGGATTCATTTGATTTGTGATCTTTACTGATAAGAGAAAGGTCCCTTAAGATAGTTTGGAGGTTCAAGATTTTAGAGCTGGAACGATGAGAGCACTGGATAGCCCAGCAACATGCCGGGGAAAGGAAGTAAGGATGGAATATTCAGGAGAAAAGAAATGCCAAGAAATGTGGCTGTCAGTTTGCACTGGAGGTAGGGAGGAGAAGGGTGCCTTTATTGATGCTCCAGCCCCTTGTTGGGACCTACACACACAATATACATACATACACACACCACTGAGAAATGAATTTGTAGACTTCACTCGTGTCCAACACTTGAGCATTTTCACTTCTTATCCCCTTTGCCCCCTGCCCCTTTGTCCCTCTCACAACTCACCCCCACTCCCACCTTAGGACAGGTTGTACTTCCGTGCAGACTAAGAGGTGCCACAAACTCAATAGGAAAGCCTTTTTGGTTCCAGATGACCTCCTGACACTAATATGCAAGGTCCCTACCCCCACCCTGTCCCAGGGATTTTGTTTGAGATGCTTTGTACTATAAACTCCACAGCTCTGCCTTCCTCGGTCAACAAAACTCCACGTGGAACCCAGCTTGAAGCTCAAACTCTTGGGGTCTGTAATGGCTGTAGGAGGGGGAGGCCCAGGAATTAAAATAGACAGTTTGATTTGACTCTCTCCCTTTGTGGGATCAAGTTAATGAGACTATTGTGCTTGAAAACTGATCCTTTATGACTTGATTTGCCTCTTGCAAGTGATTTTTGCTCTCCTCTTCTTGGTCCTCTGTTGATACGTGCCAAGAGAAAAGATGCGTGTCAGAGACGAGCTAGATCGGGAAAAAAAATAAAAAACAGTGCAACGGAAATGCGGAGGAAAGAGTGAAAGTACAGGAGTGATTTATAGCTTTCATCCAATCCCCATTGGGGGAGCTACTAGAGGATTTAAGGTTGTGGATTAGGTTTAATAATGAAAGAAACCATGACATATTTTGAGAAAATGACTTTCCTGTTTGGAAGGTTAATGGATGTGTTTCATTCCTGTGAGGACAGGGCTGATACATACTCGTCCTTGCTCCCAAACGCTGCAACCAGGGAATGTGTTGATTTTTATGCAGGAAATGTTTTCTGATCGCCACAAAGATCCCTGTCTGTGGAAAGGGACAGCCAAGCTCCAGTCCCTCTTTCCTTCCCCCTCCCCCAACAGAAGTTGTCTTTGTGGCCAATATAAAATTGACACGTTGTTGGAGAATTTTCTTTAAGGGTAGCCAAGGCTTTGTAAGGAGAAGGAAGGGGGGAGAGAAGGAATTAACTAGCTTAATGCTATTTCTCTACTGGATGCAATTTGGGGGATGGGAATTACCGAGGGGCACTGGTACAAGTGGAAAAGATATGTTAGAAAGTAAGTGCAGACTAATGGCAATGTGAGAGGGGTGAAAAACCCTTAAGATTTCTACAGGTCAGTCCTTCACTAACAGCTGTGCCTGAAGAAAACAAAGTGCTTTTAAATTACAGGAGTTCTTTTTTCTAGTAAAAATCCCAGAGAAGCACTTGCAACTGCAGGGATGGTATTTAACACCATTTAAAACTAATTAGTGTCCCCTAGAATAAAAGCTACAGTACATGCAGAAAATGTGATGTTACAAACTGACTAATAAGACAATTAACACCAGAAACTAGTTTTTTTGTTGTTTTAATGATATCTAGAAAATGTATTTCTTCAGTGGTTAAAATTCTGTCATCAAATTGGTTATTGATGATTCTGGGAAGTGCGTCCATTTTCACAATCGGTGAAAGGTACCAAATGCCAAAAAGAAAGTTGCTGTGTACACAGTGAACATGATTTTCAAAGATGTTTCTGGTCATGGTCATGAGACATGGTTTAAGATAGTTACCATAATGGGATTTGTGGAAACTGTAAAAGATTGTAATTTTTTGTAAATGAATAAAAATAAATGATTTTAAATATTAGATGTATACAACAAGTAAGAGAATTTACATGTTTTTGTGGCTGACTAGCTGACAAAATGTGATTGGAATTCTTCCATAGACAAAGAAATGACTGTATTAAAATTAATACCATGCTAATAAAGCCAAACTAAGAAAAGTTAATACAATATCAGAACAGATCTGGGCTCTATCAGTAAAATTTCACAGCTTATGTTCTTTATTCTGAACATATGCTCTTTGTTTAGGTATTTGAGTCAGAAAGGTAAAGATAAATAATTCCTGGTTACATAATGTATCTGAAATATTTTGAAAGTAATTATCATAAAATATATATAGCACTATTTACCTCCTTCAAAGAAGACCTTTTTGGCTATGCTGCATTGTAGGAAAAAAATTTGAAGATCTACAGATCCTTAATTTAGTCAAGTTCATTCCAAGTGTATTTAATTGTAAATACTGTATTTAATAGAAATGGTTATAATATCTTATGAAAGAATTACTTAATGCCATTTCAAATAAACTATCACATAATGATATGCAGAGGGCTTAGGTTTAATACTTGTAATAGTTGTGTTATTCATGTCTAATTTTATTCCAAAGTGTCTTCATTTTTAATGGTAGCATGTAATCCTAGGTTTTAAAATGAGATTTTAAAAATTCTACTTATATTTTATATTACCTGATAAATTCTATTTCCCATGGAAAAGTAGTCAAAGTATCCTGTAATTGATCAGGGGAATAAATCCACAATTATTCTTCATAGTTATTGGCTCCCATTTTATTCACTGTAGTGAGTACTCAAAGCCTCAACTAGAAACGTTTTTCACATGGATTACATCATAGAAGTGACACAGACTTGACAAAATAGAAATCATACCCTTAGTAGATGCAATTCCGGATTGTTTTGTGTGAAACTGATGTTGATGGCAAAGGTATACCAAATGCTGAACCTTGTGAATGTGCCCATTGAGATTACAAAATGATATTTAGTTCATAATAATAATAGGCTCTCAGGAATGGAGTACTTATTTTAAGAGAGGATTTCTACTAGGAATTAATTTAATAATACATTCATGCATTGAAGAATTTCATAGCCAGAAAACAGCAAGAAGAAAACTATGACTGCTTGTAATGATAGCACCACCAGTTACAAATATGATCTTGAATGTGTAATCAAAGTAAATTATTGGACTGATGCTTTGGTGAAGAGCTAAAACTTTATTACATTTAAATATCTTTTTATTGAAGATCATATTTTGGAGTGGCATGTGATTATACAACTTTAGTTGTCCTTTCCCCTAATATTTCATAATGTAAGACTGTGAAAGCAAGTAAATCAATACATTGATAAAGCCTTTTTTTAAAAAAATAATGATGTCTTATTCTAAGCAGTAATTTAAGAAAAACCAAGCCAAAAAGCAAACTATATGTGTGGACATAGATCATTTTTAAGGGAACTCAAAATATATCCCTCTTTACCTTGTTTTTAGATACAACAAACCTGGGGAGAGACTAGCATTTATTCATGAGGTCATTTTCAGTTTTCCTGGGGTCTTTGTTGCATTTAATAGGACTCTTTTACCAAAGATGATTCTGGACTATATATGTAAGATATAAAATGTGATTAAGATTATATTTCTTACCTTTCATTTATAATAAATAATGAAAACAGTTCCTACAGAAAAATTCCACATCAAGCTATCTAAATCACTTAAAAAGCCTTAATAGAACCTTTGTTTCTTACTAAAATCAATGACCCTACTTATGTGACGGGAAATTGAGGCCCCTGTATAGAATCCAGGAAATCTGAATACACACACTCACTTGTTTTACTATTTCTATCTCTGCTAATTCTTGACTTCTGCCAACCAAGGGAAGTCCACCATGTGCCTGTGTGAACTTTAGCCATGTTTGCATACATCTACACATTTTCAGGCAATGTATTTGCATACTAGAGCAATTTGTGTCTCTATCAGTTTAACTGTCCCCATTTCTTTCTACCTAGTCTCTTCTTGCCCGCACATTACTTTTTATCTATCTTTCATCCTCCTTTTTACACTCAACTCTAACTTCCTTTGTAAATGACTCTGATGGTCTTTTATCAGAATGTGGGAAGGAATTCTGGGTCTGTTCTTGGAAGAGACAGACCCTGACAGATTGCTTCACCCCTTTTCTGGGTACCATAGCTCTTTGAACACTTCGTACTTCTGTTCCAGCATTTAGTATATTGGATTATTTTTTAAAATTTATATTTGTATATCCTTCCACTAGCCTTTGAACTCTTGAAGAGTTCAAAGTGACATAACAGTCTAAACAGGGCTTCAGTAAACATTGGTTGAAATGAAGCTTAAATGACCAAAACAAATTTTTGAAAATATGAGTAGGAAAAATAGGAATAAATTGATTACAGTCAATAGAATAAAAATGCATCACTTTGGGAAAGCAGCCATATTTTCCTTTCTCACTCTTTTTTTTTTTTTAAGGGTAAAATGGTTACCATTTCTATAATTTTCAATTTCATGAGTGCATTATTTATGCCAGTTCCTGATTTTCAAGGTATTAATTAATACAATATTTCAAAGAGAAAGAAGAATGGATTCATTAAGAAATATTCTTAATTACATATATATTTATTTCAAAAAATAGTAAATCCAGTTGACTGTACATGGCTCTCTAGAATACTTGCCAATCTTCATTTCTCTACATATCTTGTTTCCCTTTTCCAGTCCTATCATTACTTCTCCAGTGATGACATTTTCCAAATCCTCTCTTCCACAGTTAAAAGATATATATATATGTGATCTGTTTCCAAGAAAGAGGAAAACATGTGATATTTCCATGTTAAGTCCAGTGTTTCTGTTATACACCCTTGGCTATGATCCACAAATACAGTAATGATAGAACATAACAAAAATTTTAGGTTTGGTCAAGTAAAACACTGTAATTTTTAATTTTATCATTTGGTATGTTTAAAGCAATTTAGAAAGTAGCTTGTATATGAAGTCAGGTGGCGTAGTGCCTAAGACATTTGACTGCTAACCAGAAGGCTGGTGGTGCAAACCCACCAGCCACTCCTCGGAAGGAAGACTACTTCCCAAGGAGGGGTCACTATGAGTCGCAATCGACTCGATGGCAGTAAGTAAGTAATGAAACAAAACTCAATTACATGATTACATTTTTTGTAAATAATAAAAATATTAAGAGGAACATAAAAATGTAAGTTAAATGTACGTGTATATGCATAGTGGCATGCATGCACACGTTTGCCCAGATGTGTGTTTCAGCAGGCTTTTAGGATAGCTGCAGATAATTGTGCTGCAAGTTCATTTTCTTCTGAAATTAATATGGGGATTTGATTTTACTTAGAACCAACTTTGAGCATGCCTTTATGTAATTTCCTAATAGAAGCAAGTTTGTGTTACACTAAAAAATATTTCTGAAATAGCTACTTTATAAAACTTAAGTTTTATTTAGGATCAAGCTAGTATATATTAGAAAAGTCATCTAGTCCCTGAATCAGAAATAAACTTTCATTAAAAAATAAGCTTTACTTATTGTATTCACAAGATCATATTCTGAGTTTTCAGATCATGAACCCAGAGATAGTTGCCTGTTAACCCTCCCTCTTCCACATAGTAACTGATACTCTGCATTGCTACATTTCTCCTCTCACATTAGGTTGTTGTTGTTATGTGCCGTGGAGTCAGACCCGACCCATATCAACCCCTCCTTAGTAACCCTTGTGTATCTCAAGGTGGAGAAGAACAGGAAATGACATCATGTATGAAAAACAAAACGAAACCTAGTAAAATAAATAACTTGGAATATGTGGTTTGGTACCAAGTAGATTTGGGTTGCTAGAGTGACTCAGCCACCTTTGTCTAGTAACTCAGCTTGATTCATCAATAAGATTGGAATAATAGCTACCACAATGAAGCACTGTATTAAATGAGATTGTATGTGTGAAACACTTAGCACAGTGCTCAAATTATGTGAGGCCCTCAGTAAATGTCAGTGCCTTTTTCTTTTCTCTCAACAACCCCTCCCAACCTTTTGATGGATAAAAACAACTCCTGCTTAAAACTGATTCTGTATTTCAGATCTTTATTTATTCTTATAAAGATATAAAATGTTTAACATTATTTTTATTGTCTTTTATTATCTATGTACAATAACTCCTCCAGACATGATGACATGGGAAAAAAATTAACATTAAAAATAGTAAATTGAAATCACATAGTGGTTCATAGTTTTTTGTTGTTTTGTTTTGCTCTTTAATAAGTCTTCCATAGATCAGCCCTGGAATCCATTTTTGTTTTCTCTTGAGTCTGGGTTTTTGGTGCAGTTTTTTGGCTAATGGGGGTTGGGGTGGGTGGGAGTAGGATAGCAAAGGAAAGAAATGGCATTAGTAACTGTGGCGCTACACTGGAGTTTGGTGGGTCTGTAAAGTTTTGAGATCCCTTTGCAACCTTACATAATTGTACAAGTGTGTGATGTGTGTGGGGATAAAAGGATAATGTCATTGGTTTAAAAACATTTTTTTTTCCTCTCATGTATTCATGATTATACAAGCATTTATTATTTAGTGATTACGAGCTTAATGAGTACTTGTTCTGGGTAGTGAGGTTTTGTACACACAACCTTTTCGTTAATGAATATAAATCTGAGGAACAGGGGTGGGAATTTGGGTTAAAATGTTAACAAAGAGTTCCATGGCTTTTTTTTTTTTTTTTTTTTTTTGTATATATGAATGAAAATATGAATAAGCAAAATAAAATTCAAATGAAATAATGTTGCTAATAGTGAAGTTATTTGAAGATAATGTATAATAGCACTTCAGTATTGAGAATCTGTAAGTCCATAACTTAAGCATGGAATACTCTCAGAACATTGCAGTGTAGGTACAATAAATCCTCACTGCAGCATTTTTCACTAAATTCAAAACTACAGATAATATTTCTTTGTGAAGCAAGAATTCCTTTAAGTATATTCTTCACAGTTCCAACAGTTATGATTGTACATATTTCTCATTCCTTTTATATGAAATTCTTGTATGTTCCTTAGTATACCTAGTTGTCTTTAGCCTTTACATGTTACTAGTCTACATTAATGTAGAAGATTATGCTTAAATCAATTCAACTTTTGAAATATCTTAATTTATATTTTTGGCTGTAAACCACGGAGACCTGGTACTCTATAATAATGTAGACTGTCATTTAATTTATTTGAATTTGTCTAGAGATTTAGAGCATTTAACAAAAGATTATAAACATTTTGAATATGTGTTATTTTGTATTAGATAGGGAAAAAGTAGCACTTCAATACCTTGGTGTTGATGGAGGCATGACTAATACATCAAAATAGATCAAGCTTGTGGTGTATGAGTCATCTCAGGCCCGGGAAGCTGTCCTTTGGGTATCATTGCTGATAGACTGCAAAGACATTTGAGTTAAACAGTTTCAAATATTTTAATCTTTGCTGTATAATGAAAAATGAAGTTTCTGTTTTGAGATCTATTTTGAAAAGGAATTATTTTTAAATACTAGCTTGTATTAATTCATTTTGGGAAAAAAAAAAATGACAGTTGGAATTTTTTTCACTAATTGTGATCAGTTATAGATCAGTGAGCCCAAAGAGTCTCCCAAAGGCTTACTTAGTCACATATTGAAAACAAAACAAATATCTGTTGTTAATATTCATTTAATGAGCCCTGGTGGTACAATGTGTTAAGCCTTCAGCTGATAACAGAAAGGCCTTTGATTCAAACCCACTAGCAGCTTTGCAATAGAAAAGACCTGGTGATCTGCTCCTGTTAAGATTCAAAAAAAAAAAAAACTCACTGCCTTCCAGTCAGATCCAACTCATGGCAACCCCTCCTTGGGTTTCCGAGGCAGTATCACTATGGAAGTGGATCACCCAACCTTCCTTCCGAAGAGTGGATAGTGGGTTTCTGGTTACCAGTCAAATGCCTGTTAAGATTTCAGCCTTCTGGTTACCAGTCAAATGCCTGTTAAGATTACAGCCTAGGAAATCCTATGGGGCAGTTATACTTTTCATAGAGGATTGCTATAATTCCGAATCAACTGTATGGCATCAAGGAACTGTACTCATTTGGAGGTAATGATATTCTAAAACAGGTTAGTTCTAAAATGGCATCTGTAAGACTTCATAAGATACAACATTCCATTATCTTTTCAGCTAACTTCATGTAATTTTGCTCACATGCAGAGAATGACTTTGTTACATACTGCTAAAGGTTAATAAGTAATGCATTTGTGGTTTGCACAGGAAGTGTAGTAAGTAAAAAATGGGCATGCAACTGTTTGTCTCAAAATTAATTGAGTGAATAAAAGTCTGTCCTAAAATCTGAAATGTCTGCTTATGTGTGTTTTCTCCACTCCCAATCCTCGATCACATCTTCATTATGCTTGAAATATATTATAAAATATGAAAATAAAATGGTTACCATTTGTTTTCTACCATGTTGGATGAAAGAACTAGAGCTTTGAATTCAAACTGGTTTTTCATAGTGCAGTTATGGCCGATGAAGTGAAAGTGGAAAAGACCTGAATTTCTATGGGAATGATAACCAGAATGGTAAATATTACAGATTGTCCCCCTGCTAGAAACTTAATCTCCAAGAAAGCAAGGGCAGTGTGCACATTGCATAGCAACCAAATCTCTTGACTGACAGAGTTTGAAACAGTGGTGCCCAGCTCAAATATGGCACCCAAATTCAGTGTCATATTGAATGTGTGTGACTCTCTATATACTTGGCAATAATCCAGTCTCCTGAATGAGTAGCCTGAAAGGGCTCACTACACCTTTTCCAAGTCTCCCATTACAGGGAGTCTCCACGGCCCCTTACAACATTTGTAGGATGTTTAAAAGATAACAGATTGAATTATCGTAAGTGGTTGTGCTGGATATTTCCTGTTCTCCTCTTCAGAGCCTATTTACCCTCATCCACTTTGTCTATGGTATCCTTTCCCTTTGACTTCTTGTTGACTTAGCAAATGGAAAGCCCTGGAGGGAGATTGGAGACTGGGAGAAGCTATAATTTTTCCCATTCCAGTTATTGTTTCAATACACTCATAGTTCACAAATTTGAGTCTGTTCAGATTTCACTGCATCAGCCATGACTGAATCAGTTTGAACTGGTTCAAAGCACTGGAAAGAACTTCCTTGCTAACCTAATCCTGGATAATGTATTCTCAAATTATTTCTTCTAGATAGCCAAGTTTCTTTGGGGACTGAATGTTATTTGGGAAAACAACATAGATGTGCATGGGAAAGACATTAGAACACTAGTGGAACTAAATCAAATATTTAAAATGCAACTTAGATGCATTTATACATAATAAAAAAAAAAAAATTAAGGAAATTGGGAGTCTACTAGAGAAGGAAGGCTACTTGGGTGAAATTACTTTTTCTCAATAAATATGCTAACACTCAAGTTTAACTTTTCCCAAATGGGAAGGTTAGTGGTTCAAACCTGCCCAGAGGCTCCTTGAAAGAAGACCTGGAAATCTGTTCCAATAAAAAAAAATGCAGCCTGGAAAACCTAGGGGGCAGTTCTACTTTATCACATGGGATTGCAATGAGTCAAAATTGACTAACAACAACAATATGTTAAAGTGATAGACATGTCAGAGAAAAAAATTGCTGTCCTGGGTAATTTATACTGGTTGAGCATTAAGTACACTGTATTAATTTCATATTTCTACTGGTGTACTTCCCTTTTAGGGTGATTTTTTTTTTACTTGATAATCTTTTAAAAATTAATTTCTATACTTATGTATCTAAATAATAATAGTTGTGCCAATAAAACACATTTTAGAGAGAAGCTATCAACTACACATCATTACTAAGAAAATTAAGTAAAATATTTAAATAAAAAAAATTAGAACAGTATAATAAAACCTAACATTCAGGATGTGCTTTCCAGTTTGTAAAGTTCTATGAAATATATTCTTTTGTTTACTTTGGGTGATAAATATATGAGACACATAATAATAGTACCATTTGGCATGTGCCAATTATGAATACCCTTAACATCATGATCATCCTTTCTCTAAAAATTTCAATAAAAATTGTTACAAATGAAAAGCTATAGAATTTCAGAGCTATTGGATTTCTTACTCACTCTCTTTCTAGAGTACTTGAGTTGGAATCACAGATATGCAGATTTATAAGAGACTATGAGTATTCTCTACTCCAAAATTTACCTGATTAATGTAATCCCAATCTGCATACAAATGTTAGGAACATTATTTCAGCTGAACATAGCTCTTCTTGGAATTTATAAGCAAAAACCTTTCTATAATGTAAAATGGGCATGGTCATTTAGGACTGTTTGATAGATCTACTCATTAGGGGGAAAAAAAATTTACCT
>NW_006921720.1:413010-457623 GCF_000298275.1 Orycteropus afer afer
GCTGGCGGTTCAAACCCACCAGCCACTCCTCAGAAGGAAGGTTGGGCAATCCTCTTCCGTAGTGATACTGCCTCTGAAACCCAGGGAGGGGTCGCTATGAGTCGGGGCCGACTCGATGACACATAACAACAACAACAACAAAAACAACAGTCTCTACAAATTGAAGCTTTTATCATTACATTTTTCTTCTATTTGGTATACGTTCCCCAAGAAAAAGAAATGGTGTAGGCCTCAAAAACCTGTTGATTTTCCATCTAATCTTATTAAATATAAAAAGTAATATGTTTCAAGTTCCAAGTCAGACTAGATTTACTAAAATGATTTAGCAAGGTCTATCTTGTATTTTCATTTCATTATTATTTTCTGGGGAGGCTTATTTTGGAGAAAAAACATGTCTTACATTTTCTCGTCATCTAATAGTACATTGAGAAATACTATCGAGGGTTTTCAAGCATACCAAATATTGTGAGGATGGTGCAGGACTGGGCAGTGTTTCGCTGAGTTGTGCATAGGGTGTCTATGAATCAGAACTAACTCCATGGCACCTTACAACAACAACAACACTGAGGATTTTAATGAAGATGCTACTTGTTCCTTTTTTGGGGAACTACTAATATTAATTCTATATGAACAATGACATTTATCCTGTAGTAGGAAGAGGCAAAAGGAAAAAAAAAATAGTTTTAAAAGTACCTGAAATTGTAACCTTCCAGACAAAATGACTTTAATATTACTATTTGTCAGTTAAAAAAAAAAAAAAAATCAAACGAAAACTCTTGTCACATAGTCAACTCAGTGACCCTATAGGACAGAGTAGAACTGCCCATGGGGTAAGGAAGGCTTTAATCTTTAATGAAGCAGACTGCCACATCTTTCTCCCTTGGAGCAGATAGTAGGTTTGAACTTCTGACCTTATGGCTAGCAACCAAACACTTAACCACTGTGCCACCATGGCCCCTTACAACATTTGTAGGATATTTAAAAGATACAGATTGAATTATCGTAAGTGGTTGTGCTGGATATTTTCTGTTCTCCCCTTCAGAGCCTATTTACCCTCATCCACTTTGTCTATGGTATCCTTTCCCTTTGACTTCTTGTTGACTTAGCAAATGGAAAGCCCTGGAGGGAGATTGGAGACTGGGAGAAGAATGAGGTCAGGGTGTATCCCCCCTGCTCCCTCCTATTTGGGTTGCTGTGGGTTGGCTGTATCCCTCTATTGAAGGTCACAACTCCTGTCTGGTGGGCCTCCCCATGCAGCTACTACCCCTTTGCTCCTCTGGTGACTAGTCCCTCACTCCTTTAGGCCTATAGGTAGTTGTGGCTCTCCACTGTATCTAGCCATGGGTACTGTACTAACTTTCCTTGGTATCTCCAAGGATTACCCATATCATAGTCTTTTCTCAAATTACCCTAATTGAGAACATTATCCATTTCTTACTAGGACTCTGCCTAATATAGTAATGTGTAATTGTATTTGTGATGATTTCTGATTACATATGTGATTGACCTAAAACTTTTTAAATTTTGACCCTTCCATTTAATGTGCCTAAGGTTGTATGGAATAATTAGCTCTTTTGCAGACTGGCATATAAATCAGCTGAAGTGAGCAGAGTAATTGTTGTTACTATTTAAAGTAAATAAAAATAAAAATGAATTATCTACTTTTTAGCTCACTGGAATTGTTTGTTTCTTTTTACATTTAATCCTCAGTACCCATATATGTTCATCTTAATAACTACAATGTATTTAGTCCCTCCAGTTTCACAATTCTGTTTTTCTAGATTTACCTGTTGGTTGTTGATTGTCTAGCTTGTTTTAATATTATATTACTAAAAAAAACCCTACAAAGTCACTGCCATAGAGTCCATTCCAACTCATGGTGACCCCCTTTGGGTTTCTGAGGTGGTAAATCTTCATGGAAGTAGTGCCCAGTCTTCCTTCCTCAGAATAGCTGGTGGGTTTGAACCACCAACCTTTTCGTTAACGGTCAAATGCCTTAGGCACTACACCACATTATAAAAAACCAAATTCACTTGCTATTGAATCACTTGTGACTCGTAGCAAACTTTGTTGTCTTTCCAAGGCTATAAATCTTTATGGAAGTAGACTGCTCCATCTTTCTTCCATGCAGTGGCTAGTGGGTTTGAACTGCCAACTTTCTAGTTAGCAGTCAAATGCCTCAGGCACTGCACAACCAGAGCTCCTATTAAATACATATATAGACACAAAGTATGAGGTATATATACATATATATATATATATATATATATCTCAATTCAAATCAAATCCACTTCCACTGAGTTGATTCAGACTCCTAGAGACCCTTTAGGATAGAATAGAACTGCCTTATAAGGTTTCCAAGGCTGTAAATCTTTATGGACGCAGACTTCCTTATCTTTCTCCCTCAGAGCTGCTGGTGGGTTCCAATTGCTGACTTTCTGATTAGCAGCAAAGTGCTTTAGCCACTATGCCACCAGAGCCCCTCATGTGTGTATATGTATGTGTGTGTGTGTGTGTATACACACACACACATACATATATATATATATTGTGTGTGTGTCTATATGTATTTCAGTATTGATGTGACTCTGGAATGTGTGAACTGACCTAGTATTTCTAAGAAATATTTGTAAGTTGATAATTAAAAACAAATAACATCAAGACTCCATATAAAACATTTAAAAAAAAATCCTGATGGATTAAATATGTAGGTTTAGTTTTACATTATTATAATACTAGAAGAATAAAATGAAAATAGGATTTCACTTCTAACCAAAGTTTTCCTTTGCCTATGAATCTCACTATTCTCAAAGAAAGACCCACGTAAAAAAAAAAAAAAATTCTGTCTTTATTACAAAAAAGTAATCAAGGAAGCTAAGTTTCCCTTATAGTTTCATAAAGATGACAAGTTGCTGTATTTTTTCTTCTCTGTGTTAATGTATTTGTTGCCTTTCATATTATGAAAGGTGCCCGAGAGGAAAAGAAGTAACTGTCTTCCCATTTCTCCTGCAAAAAAAGGCTAACCTTTTCCTTCTGAACTTCTGTTCAAACATTAAGATTTTTCTCTACAGGTAATATAACACCTATTTAATGTATCATGGGTGGTTTTGGAAATAATACTTCTTATGTTTGATACTCATAATCATAATGTGGAAAAATAGGGTACCTTGGGAAGACAAAATCTCTTCACCTTATACAATCTTCCCTTTCAGTCTCGCACACTCTCAAGATCAGCTTCTTCAGTGTAGACTGAGAGATTTCAGTTTATTTTGCCAAGAGAGGTCAACGTCCTTTGCAGATAGATCACCATGTGGTCAGCTCTCTTTGGCTGGCCTTGGTTTGTATAATGTAGAGGGCAAACGTTTTTATTTTTTGAATGGGTCCTGATGAATTTACCAATTACAGTGGCCTTTTCATTTCACAATAGATTTTACTTTCAAGTATGATGAAGTAAATAGCTGTAGACAACATAGAGCATTTTAATTCCTAAATTTGTCTTGTATTAAAAATCTACTCTCTTTCAGTATTTATGGCTTCTTTCTTTTAGTGGTTTCTTTGGAATTTTCTTAAGGCCATATTTAGGTGGTGAATTTGTTATAAAAGGAATAAATGAGTTCTAGGCATAATAAATATTAAGTGTGCCTGCCTCCCGAGACCACAGAAACCACAGAAATGAAGCATTGAGAATTTGGGAGCAGGATTGAGGTTGATTCAATAGTAAGGACTGATTAAAGAGAAAGAAATAAGGAAGTGGTGTGATGTGAGTTAATACAAGTAGTGTAGCTGTTTTTCTAAATAAAAGCCAATATGTAAAAGAGATTTTTAAAAATTGAGCTGCTCTGGTTGTAGTGGGCAGGGACCCAGAGCCGTATCTAATCGGTCTCTCCGAAATTTCTTGCTATGTTGGTCCCAGAGGCAACGCTACTTGTAAAAACCACTACAGAACTATAAATTTTAGAGCTTTCATATGAAGCTACATTTTAGAAATTAATGTTAGAGGGATTTTTTCCTCTATGTAACTAGTATTTTTAGCATTGTCATTACTAAGAATATATAAGAACTGCCGTTTTGTCTTTACTGTGTTTTGCTCAGAACAAAGTTCGTAGTTTGTCCAGGTTCCTATGGCCAATATAGTGGCCCATACCCTATTCCTCCCCACCGAAGAAAATAATCAAGTTTCCCTGACTTTAACTCCCATCCCTTCATACAGGCCCTCAGCCTCTTGTCTCAGGCCTCTTGACCGTGAATGTTTTCTGTCTTATCTCTGCCATGCCCCATCCTATCTGGTGGACATTTGCTGTATGAACTGCCAGGCATCATTCTCTGCTTTTGCTTTGCTGAGACCACTGTGTAATGTGTCTGTGTTGTGTTCAGATCAGAGGGGAGAGACTGCCCCTCTTCTCTGCTCTTGTCTCAAGCTTGTTGAATAAGAGATTCATTCATGACCCACCTCTAATGCCTGTCATATAAACACTTCCTTCAGAGTCTATCTGGAGCCAGTTTGTTGTGAGGCTTCCTGTGGGACATCAGAGTGAATACCACAGTTCTCCGTCTCTCCCTTTAGCCACCTGGATTCCAAACCTCTTTCAACCTGTGTTCCCAAACAAAAAGCACTCCTGCACATTACCTGTACCATCATTGTCATTCACATACCTGCTTACCTAGACATATATGAATCTTAGTTTAGAGTCATTTTAAATCTTTAACTTTAGGTTATAAATATCCAGAAGCCAAAATTTTAAATCTGTGTAAATGGAATACAGTTTTCTGGGTGGTATGCATTCTGATTCTCTCCTTTTATTATTTTGTTAATCCCCAAAGAGTTCATTTTCCAGCTTTCAATCTTTTTGAAATAAAATTATAAGGCAATTATGTTGTTGTTCTTATGTGCCATCGAGTCAGATCCAACTCATAGCAACCCCTCCTTGGGTTTCTGAGGCAGTATCACTATGGAAGTAGGTTGTCCCATCTTCCATTTATAGTTGTTTCAATTTTCTTTGATTGTTCAGACATTATAGATAGCCACAACTGAAGAGACCTGGTTCTGACTCATAGTGACCCCCATTGGGTTATTAAGACTGTAAATCTTTATGGAAGTGGATTGCCTCATCTTCCTCCCACAGAGCAGTTGTGGATTTGAACTGCCCACCTTCTGGTTAGCAGCCAAATGCCTTACCCAATACACCACCAGATATGCTTTATTAATGGTAGTACCCAAATATTTCCAGACCTTTACCTTTTGAGGCACATGCAGGAATTGCATTCCTGGCTCACTTGTGGTTGGGTGGGATTATGTGAATATCTCTGGCCAATTAGTTGTGAGCAAAAGTGACATCCTCACTTCTGAGCTCAGAGATTTACCTCTGGCATGGTTATGTGCCCCTAAAGAAAAGGGATCCCTCTGTCAGCTTGAATTGTTGAATTAATTAAATGACAAGAACTCTCTGACCCATTTGCCGACCAGCTTGTGATGATTATGTAGCATGAGCAGAGAATAACTTTTCCTATTTTTAGACACTGGGAATTCTGGGTTTGTTTTTGCTACTGTTGTTTAACCTAACCTATTCTGACTGATAAAATGTCCAGCTGAGAAGGATTGGAGAGTAGTTGTGTTGATGGCACCAAATGATAATCAGGCACACAGCAGACTGAGTTCTGTAATGTAACTTAGGTAATGTGATGGCCTTGTCAGTATGTGAACTCATGCATACACATAGTCCACATTGTAATCGATGGTATTTATTTTTGAACTTAATGCTAAGCAACAGTTGGGACTCACTTTAGGTATTATTTATCAATTCGTTATTGCTTCAGCCTAATTTAAATTAATATTAAAATAGCTACAATAGTTATACATTACAAGAGACGATTCTTTCAACATTTTTCTAAAAAGTTACCTGAGTTTTTCTGTATTTGAAAATGTACCCAGATTAAGGGGGTACTGTGGTTTTTTGCTGAGCTAAGATTATCACAGGAGTAAGTACACAACATTTATTTAGCATTTTCAGTAGTTTATGCTGAAAGGTAAAAAATCTTGTCTTGATCCCTGTTCCTCCTTCCTTCCTTCTTTTTCTCTTTCATTTTCTCCCTGTCCCTTCCTTCTTCCCTTTTTTTTTTTTTTTTTTTCAATTTGCAGTTAACTAAGCTATGTTTTACTGTATAGATTTAGGACCTATGGATTAGACATTCCAACAATTTACACAAAATCTATTATTAATATACATGTAGGTGTTTTTTGTA
Organism: Orycteropus afer afer; assembly: GCF_000298275.1. Taxonomy (NCBI): domain Eukaryota; kingdom Metazoa; phylum Chordata; class Mammalia; order Tubulidentata; family Orycteropodidae; genus Orycteropus; species Orycteropus afer. The sequence continues at coordinate 419,251 of NW_006921720.1, forward strand.
AACTGATATTTCTATAGTAGTTCATGGGAAGCTTGTAATCACTTGGTAAACAGTGCTTCATTAATCTTAACAATTTTCTTGTAAGGTTAATTATGTAGCAATAATTAACCTCCCCTTTGAGTAGGTGGGTTTTTGTCACATTGAGCAATATTCTTACCTCCCATGAGAAGTAGGAGGGAAAGAATAGGCTTCTGTGCACTTTAAGAATGCCTCTGTGTTATTTAGTGGGTAGAGAATAATTTTCCCAATGTTTGCTGCACCCTGACAAACTTTGGTCTACTGGGCTGTGCCGTCCATTTATCCACTAGTTTTCCAGTTCTGAAGAAGTTTAGGTTACTGTTATTCTTAGTAACTATAAGAGACATACTTCAGCATTCAAGGAAGGATATATAGGCCATTGACAAACTGCGTAGTTAAAATAGAAAACAAACTGGTGGTAGTAGTGGTTAGCTGCATTTAAGTTGATTACGACTCATGGGTGCAGAGTAGAACTGCTTCTTCGTAGGATTTTCGAGACCATAACCTTTCAGAAGCCGATCACTAGGTCTATCTACCCATGTACCTCTGCGTGGGTGTGAACTGCCGATCTTTTGGCCAGGAGTTGAGTGCTTAACCATTTGTGCCACCTAGGACGGTTGGGCAATCCTACTTCCTTAGTGATACTGCCTCGGAAATCCAAGGAGGGGTCGCTATGAGTCGGGTTTGACTCCACGGCACATAACAACAACAACAACAAGGGGCTCTGAAAACAAGCTATTTTCTAGTTTTCCCCCTTTATGTCATTATGGTCTGAAGAAAGTTCAGGAATGGAACAAATTGCCAGTGAGCTCCCACAAGTTTATATCTTATATATAGGAATGCACATATACATACACACACATGAATACATGGAATTAATTATTCATGGACATTATATGTGTATATAATTTGAAAGAGGAAACATTTGTCATTAGTTTAAGAATAAAGCCATTGTCAAACTGCATTTACAGAGTAAATATTTACTAAATGTAAATTTAATGGCAGTGACTTAAGAGAAGGTCATAGGGATAATAAAGAATAAAAATACTTTTTGCAATGGCAGGCTTTAAGTTGATGTGTTTGAAAATTCATTTGGAATCTTTTTAGTAAATACATTCAGAATAGTATTCATTGGTTTTTCTTGGATATCAGAAATGAAAGTTTTACTTAGGAATTAAGACTAGTCATTTGCCATATAGCTTTCTTGAAACAATGTCAGTTTTAGAAGGGAACAACTCTTAACCTTTTGGAAATAGAAACATATATATTATGCTATATAACAAATTAGCTCTTAAATTCTATTTAATTATCTGTTGTTTCTCCTTTTGGAACATGATTACATACTAGATCCCACAGCTATAAATTTTGTTTCATATTTTAAATATTTCCTGGAAGGAAGTAATTTTAATGTAAAACATACACTTGTTGCAAGCAACATCTCTTAGTGTTTAAGGGCTAGCCTTGGGTTCAAATCCCAATTTCCCTACTTTTAGCACTGTGGCCTTCAGAAAATTACATGTCTCTCTAAACCTCAGTTTCTTCATGTGTGAAAGGATAATGATTTTAGTCATTAAGTGGGAAATTGAATGAGGTAATACGTGTAAAATACATAGCATAGTGCCTGGACTGTTTAGTATAGGCTCACTAATTGTTAACTTTCATTAATTGGATGACTATTGAACCCTTTACTAAATTAGATTTTTTAATTCAACAAATAAATTTTTAATCCATATAGAAAAGTAATCAATTTATTTAATTGACCTCAGAGTAATTAAAATGCCTTCCAGACTGTTTGGTGCACAGAAATGCTCTCTATCTCCCTCCATTTACTTATGCTCCTGGGAAAAAAGTACTCTGAGTAAAGCTGCCATAGTTCTTCTTTACTCCTCATTTAACAACAAAAAAAAATCACCCTGTTTACATCATTATTTTTTCCTTTTAAAACTGACTAATCAGTGATATTAATAGATTGTTTGACAAAGGGTGATAGTCCCCAAATGATAGTCTCCTAAAGACCTTGGTCTACTTTAAACAGAAAGCAGGAGCAATTGTATTTTGGCTGCCAAGCAAATTCATCTTCTGGGTAGTTTCCTAGAAATATTTATATCCTTTTTGTCTAGTCCTCTACCAATAATTTTACAGTTTAAATGGGTTCACACTTTATTGGTTAAATCAAATTAAAATCTGTATTCTGATTTCTCTCTAAGGATTGCTACACATGTTAAAAATGAAACAAACTATAATTTATGTCGTGGCCTGTAGTGAATCCCTTTTCCCTCTGCTTCCTTCTGAGCAGAATCAGTTCTCTTTGAAAAATATCTTGCTTACTGCCTCCTTTGTAACATTTATTCTTAGGCTTGGTGCAAGAAAATTGTAATAAAATAGAAATTGATATTCTGTTGTTCAAAAGATTATATTTCTTTGCTTTCAGTTTTACAAAACTTTTGGGCATTACAAACAAGAGACTTAGCAAAGTGATATTAGAGTTTTAACTCTCTATAGTTCTTTGTATTTGGAAGAGCACTTCAATTAGAAGACTGAATACTGGCTTCTCAATGACATTTTTCCATTAGTCTCCAAGTAATTTCAGTCAAGTCACATACTGTCTCAGAGAGATCTTCAGTTTGCTCACTTATAAAAAGAAGAGTGGCTGTCTGTAAGTCACAAGGATGCTATGGAAAATAAAACTAATGTGCATGAAAGCCATTTAGAAAATAGAAAGTGGTATCAGAAAATGTTGTCATATTGCCAACATAAAATTAAGTTTTATTACTTTAGTTCATTGTGTATATATGTAAAATAATGCCTAAGTCCTATGATGATACATATTGCAATTTTGTTGGGTGGATCCCTGGACTTGACATTTTTAGATCAGACTTCGATCTGTCTTTGGGGAAAATACATTTTTCTTTAGTTTCTCTTTTTCTTTTCTGTATCAATGGAAGCATTACGTGATTGGGCTCAACCTTCAAACATTCTGAGTTTGATTCTTGGCCCTACCATTCATCAGCTTGTGACCTTTGGCAGTTTGCTTCATATTTGTAAAACTCATTTCTGCATCTATAAAATAGAGATAACCCATATGCCCTTTCTTTTTTTGAGAAATGTAATTTGTACCAAAAAATAAGTTTAATGCACAGTAGTGGGCAACTTTCTTAATTTGTATATTTTTAAGTAATCAAATACTTTAAGTTTTAGGCTGCCTACAGTAAATTGAAGTATAATGACCAGTTTTATTTAGCTCCAGCTATCCTCTGTAGACGAAGATCCAAAATAAAATGAATCACTTTATAATGAGCTTCCACTCTTACATCAGCCATACAAGCTGCTTAAAAATAAACACATGCTGTTCTTCTCTTTTGCTTCTTGGGAAAGTCAAGTTAGTATGAGTGGAAAATGAGTACAGATGAATGCTTGCTGAAAACTTTCTCCAAGTCCTAAAACAACTGTGAGATTAATTGTAATTTAGAACTGATTATTTTCTCCAGTGGCCAATGAGTGTATATATATATATATATATATATATATATATGTTAATCTTTAAGGAATACAGATTAGGTAAATTATACATAATTGTAATATTTTAGGTAGAGTAAAATAAGGAAAGATGTGGATAGAACTTCACAGTTTCATGGAGCATATTTGTATTAGTCCCAAAAAGACTACAGCTTAGAATTTATCCTTCTCTGCAGTTTATTCAAAACACTAAAACCAAACCCACTGCCATCAAGTCAATTCTGACTAATAGCAGTCCTTGGTGATTCAAACCCACCAGCCACTCCTTGAAGGGAAGATTGGGCAATCTACTTCTGTAGTGATCCCACCTCAGCAACCCAAGGAGGAGCCGCTATGAGTTGGTATAGACTCCACGGCAGTGAGTTTGGTTTTTTTGGAGGACAGAGTAGAACAGCCCCATAGGCTTTCCAAGCCTGTAAATCTTTACAGAAGGAAACTGCCTCATCTTTCTCCCCCTGAACACCTGGTGGGTTTAACCCACTTTTTGGTCAGTAGCTGAACATTTTAACCACTGTGACACTCGAGCTCCCTGCAGTTCATTAAAAACAAACAAACAAACAAACAAAAACGCAAACTCACAGCCATGGTGTCGGATCTGACTCATAGTAACCTCTCCTTGGGTCTCCAAGGCGGTATCACTGTGGAAGTAGATTGCCCAATCTTCCTTCCGAGGATTGACTCGTGCATTTGAACCACCAGCCTTCTGGTTAGCAGTCAAATGCCTTAGGCACTACACCACCAGGTGTGAATATTTCAGAGAAAAAATAGATCTAGCAGCCAATGATTCTATTGTTCCCATGGAATTACACAGAAAATTTAGTAGACAAACAAACATCTGCCTGTTACTTTCTACTTAAAATACTAAATCAACTTGTGAAGAGTTTTGGCAAACCTAAAATTTGGCAAACACTTTTTAGCAACACTCAGTTGTTGTGTGCCTTTGAACAAATACAGCAGAATAAATAGGTGAAGCCTATTTAAAAACAGACTTTGCTTTTTATCTGGCAAATGTCAAATTTTTGCTATTTTTGATCTTTAGGATTAGAGTTTGCTACAAGCTGGGATTGTATAACTTAACCCATGAATGTCTTAAACTCTTTTGCTAACCTGGCATCTGTGGAGAATGATTACTTTCAGAACTCCTTAATAGAACTATACCATTTGTAATGGATGTTTTGAAAGGACTAGAACAAAACAGACCATTAAGCCTATATTTTAAATTTATGTGTGTGTATGTAATTTTTTTTTAAATAATCACATTGTTGTTGTTGTTATGTGCCGTTGAGTTGGACCCGACTCATAGCGACCCCTCCTTGGGTTTGCGAGACAGTATCACTACAGAAGTAGATTGCCCAACCTTCCTTCCGAGGAGTGGCTGGTGGGTTTGAACCGCCAGCCTTCAGGTTAGCAGTCAAGTACCTTAGTCATTACACTACCAGAGCTCCCAATAATCACATTAGTAATGGATTACTTAATTCTAAGTCAGGTAGAATTTAAAGTGCTTCTAATCCTCATACAATCCCTATGAGATATCTACAAACCCTGTGAGATACCTATTATTATTATCCCTGTTTTCTAGATGAGGAACTAAAGCCAGAGAAATCCAATGAGCTTGCCCAATATCACATTGAGAATTAAGAAGCAGAACTGTATTTGAATCTATGCTCTTAAACTTTTCACTGTATTGCCACTCAGTAAAGATAAATACAGTGTAATATTTTCAGTAATTCAAAAGCTGTGTAACTCAAACAATCTTTGGGGCTATAGGGTAAAGTTCTATTTTAAATCCTCTGAAGTTCATTTCCTCATATATGCTTAGTAGCCTCTGATATGTTAACTCTTACCTTTCCCAAGCTGTAGCTGGCATCCATCTTCCCTAATAAAGGAGATTTGTTCTTTTAACCAAGTGACTGCTAACTGCAAGGTTGGTGGTTCAAACCCACCAGCCACTCCATAGAAGGAAGACAGGGTGATCTTCTACTTCCATAAAGTTTTAGTCCCTCTGAAACCCAATGGGGGTGTCTATGAGTCAGAATTGACTCGATGGCAGTGAATTTGGTTTGGTATAAGTTAACAACTCTTGTTCTCATCGCTCCCAGGACACCCTCTCCAAGTGATTAAAATAGGGGTATTGATTTTGACCTACTCTGATATATGCAATACTTAGGAAATACTTTTTACTCATTAATATTAATTTCTTGACTTTCTATATTTGAAATTAATGTAAATATTTATTTAGATATCAAGGTAGTCTGTTTTTAATATTTCATTCCATAAAAGTATGAATGCCTTAAGTTACAAGGGCATTGATGTTAAAGACTTGGTGGTTTAATTACTTTGAACTTCACTTAGCACCACATTAACACAATGAGGTGCTTAATCTTTTCTGCAATTATGATTATAGAAGATCAAAATATAACTAGAATTACAATGGTCTTTTTTGTGTAAGTTAATGATTTTAAGTTGGTAAGATGTCATTTATGTAAGACAAAAATAGTTTATGGTTAGATTAAGCATTTCCAATACAAGGAAATTGTATTGTATGAAAAGAAACAGAGGTGAAAAGTTTATTCAGTAGGTCAGGGGATTTTTTATTTAATATTTGTCTTTAAAAATAATTTTGATAAATATTTGTAAAATTCTCAACTTTTATTTGCCTGAGCATTGAAAATGAATATTTACTCAATTAGGGAAAATAATAACTCAATACATTTTGACTAAAATTTACTTTGTGGAATTTTCTTAATTGTGACAATACTCAGTTACTGAAAATCAAGCAGATACAAACAATTTTTTTTTTTTATGATAGTGATTCAGATTTCTGAGGAAGTAAAGGTTTCCAGAGAGGAAGTAATCAAAACAAATCTATTTTTCTTTATAAAAAGAACAGCTTCTTCGTTTATTCAAGGAAGTGAGTATTCAGACACCTGATATAGGCCAACACCAATCAAAATAGTACAAAGAGAAAATATAACTTAAAAATTACTTGACATGTTCACAGACACCAGGAGATTTAAGGCTTATTTCCATTTTCTGCCAGGTATTTTGTATTTTCATACATTTCTTATATATGTGCTAGGAAAGCATCCTAGACTTTTGGTCTGTGTTATTTTGTTTTTAAAGTACTTTGTACATATTACATTTGCATTACAACACAAATATGTCTTCTATTCTTTCAGCCCCAGTACTATTTTTATATTTCACCATTTCAAAAAGGCATGTTATCAGAATTCTTATATCATGACAATTATGAAGAAGGACTTTAGGTACATGATTAAAAATATTCTGGCGTTTGCATAATTTAATAGATTAAGATGAAGAATTTAGAAGACCATCACAGGGCAATTTACTTGTTTTGAACATCTGGTAAACAGCTGGAGTAATGAAAGTTCACACAGCAGTAGCCATCTTTTACACTGATCCCCCATACACATGCAAACACTGGGAAGGATTAACTACTATTAATTCTTGCTTTCTTTTGCCATAGGGCTTTGTTTTAAAGGAGGAAAGAAGATTTAAGAATTCTTAACTCTAGAATGTCAGCTAAACTTCATATGCAAAATGAGAACAACACTAATTAAAATCAGATTTTAACTTAATCAGTATCAATTCAAAAAGAAAGCTAGCTCTGGACAGTTGGTGCAGATAGTTATGTGGTTCTGTGAAATTCATATAAACATAATTTAGACAATATAACAATATTATAATAATAGCCAATGTTATAGTCTACAGAATTTTAATGTTGAGTCCATTAGTTGATAAGGACTGAGCACACACATTTAAAAATGTTTAATATAATTTTTAAATTATAAATTTTATAATGTGCAATATAGATATTTATAGTGTGCTTCAGTGCTGCATGAGTTTACTTTTTCAATTAAATCTATATGTATTAATTCTTATATTTTCATTTAATATATTGATAGTGTTGGATTGCTTTCAGTTAAACATGTTAAAGGAATATACATGCTCAGTTCTCAGTACAACAACAGTTAATTTTCTAATTTAATTTTTAAAATAAATAATCTTTCTATGAGACCAGAAGTATTAGTTGGTGCCCAGCTAACACTGTCAACCACTTGGAGAGAGATCTATGTAGGAGATCCTGGATAGAGAGAACACTGTGGAACAAAAATCAAAATCATTTGGGAAAAAAAAGGGGGGGGGCAGGTTTGCTGGTCTGATAGAGCCTGATGGAACCACTGAGACTATGTCCCCTAGCTGCCCTTCAGGTCTGGAATTGAACCCACAACTGTGGCTTCCAGCCAAACAAAAGACAGGCATATGGGTTGAACATTTACCTGAGGTAGATACACTCCTTGGAGAGAAGAATCATGCGAGAAAGAAGGGCTGTTTATACAAAAGGAGACAGCTCAGGGGACAGGAGTACAGGGAGGGATGGACACAGGGCAGAGGTAACTATCAGGAGGAAGTGGGAGGGGAGCTGTTGCATTGTGGTAAATTGTAGTCAATGCCATGAGACAACGTGTGTGTGAACTGCTGTATGGAAAGTGAATTTGCTCTGTAAATTTTCACCCAAATCACAATTTAAAAAAATATAAAATAAATTAATAGATAAATAGATAGATAGATAATCTTTATATTCTGAATTATCCTGTGTAGGGAACAGCAGAAGTTGGTGATGTGAATTGACCATTAAAGTTACACATCACTCAGAGTCACTCAGATTGCTGTCTTTTCCTTTTAAAATTTTGTGTCCTCTCTCTGACTTTTTAGGGATATTGTAGGGCATAGTTCACAGAGTGACAACAATTAAAACTTTGAAACTACTGTAAAGTAAACCATGATGGACTTCTTTTACAACGTTTCATCTCTAAGTGCAACAATAACATATCTAGACATATAATTTTGTAGTTACTTCTCACTAATTCTAGTTTTTTAAGATCTTGTTAAAGTGTAAGATTGAGTTTTATGTACCTCTTTTCAGCAAAAGCTAGTTTAGCTCATGCCATATCAAAATTGATTGTAGGTGACTACTTCCGTTGTGATACTGCCTCGGAAACCCAAGGAGGGGTCGCTATGAGTCGGGTCCGACTCGATGGCACACAACAACAACAACATGGAGTAAGGTAGATAAATGGCTGAAAGAAAAGCGTGATTCTTTGTATTGTATAAGAGCATGATTTTTGTAAAAGAGAAAGTTCATAGTATTACATAATAGTTCACAAATATGTAATTACTAGCATGTATATGGCATGTCTCTGGTAGCATAGTGTCTATGGCACTTGACTGCTAACCAGAAGGCTGGCGTTTCAAACCCACCAGCCACTCCTCAGAAGGAAGATGGGGCAATCTACTTCCGTAGTGATACTGCCTCAGAAACCCAAGGAGGGGTCGCTATGAGTCGGGTCCGACTCGATGGCAAATAACAACAACAACAACATATGGCATGTCAGAGTGATGTAGCATACTGTGAATTAGATAATCTTATATACAAAAATGTTTGTTTTAGAATTTATTTCTCTGAGTAGTATCTCTAGTTACAAAATGAATGAATAATGGCAAATGAGTATTTATTACATATATAAATATTCTTGGCCTTTAAGTCAGAGTCATGGAATATAAATAAATTTAGTTGTTGTTCTTGTTATGTGCCGTTGAGTCGGGCCTGACTCATAGCAACCCCTCATTGGGTTTCCAAGGTGGTATAACTACAGAAGTAGATTGCCCATCCTTCCTTCCGAGGAGTGCCTGGTGGGTTTGAACTGCCAGCCTTCTGGTTAGCAGCCAAGTGTCTTAGGCACTATGCTACAAGAGGTCCTAATATATTTAGTAGATACCCCAAACTGAGAAAATTATTTAAGGTTTTTGCCACTACTGGGAAGAAGAAAATGCTATAGTAGGACAAAGGAGGAGAAGAACAATGTGATCCATGGCCATTAGGATTCGAATTAGACTTTCAAATATTTGTAATAATATAATTTGGGTGAAGGAAACAGTTTTAAAAAAGGTTATTTAAGTAAATGTTTATGAACTATTCTTGAGTGGTCAAGAGATTACTCTGCAAAAAGTATGGACGAACAGATTTAGATGGGACAAATCAGAGTCCTTTATTTAGGTTAGGACCTTTGGATTTTAATATGAAGGCCGTGGGAAGCTTTAGAGGGAATGTGATGATGAAGGTAGAGGAAGGAGTCAAGAGGTTATTATGAAAAAGGTAGAGGTTGAATGAAGTTTGTTGTTTTTGGTTGACATTGAATCCTACTCATGGCAATTCCATGTGTATAGAGTAGAACTGTTTAAGTTAGTCAACTTAGACTATCTGGGAAGGGATGTAGGAAACCAAGTACTTTGTGGAGACTAGCAATGAAGCTTATTCTGTAATGTCACTAAAACAGTAATAGGCAGTGTCACTAAAACAGTAATAATTGAAAATCAGTGATGACTACATGATCACTATGAGACATTTTAAATGGGAAAGGGTGATAATTTTTGTAAATCTATTACCAGAAGGAAGGAAAATGCCTGAGTTTTGATAATTGTGGCACTGACACAAGTTAGAAATTTATAAAGGGGAGCTGGCTCATGTTGAGTTAAGCGTAATTCAGAAATGATGAGTGTGAAGTTTTGGCAGATAATTAAATTGGTAATATCCTATGAAAAAGCATACACATTTTCAAACTCTAGCCCTGTTACATATTAACCGTGGAGTTTACCACATGAAGAATGAAATAAACCTAAGGAATTTAGAATGGTTCATATGAGGTAGTTGGTGCTTAATAATTTTAAGGAAAATTAGGAAACAATTGGACAAAGTAGTCTAAGTTGATTTTTCAGAGAAATATTTATTCAATATTATGAAAAGTTACCATAAACTAGGATAAAAAGAGAATGGAGGTAGAGGCCAGCACCTTCCTGGGGTTTCCAATGTAGTATCTCTATAGAAACAGATTTCCCAATCTTCTTTCCGAGGAGTGGCTGGTGGGTTTGAACCATCAGCCTGCCGATTACCAATCAAATGCCTTGGGTACTATGCCACTAGAGCTCCTAAAGAATGTGTGATGAAGAGTTAAAAGCATATCACAAGATATGCATTTTAGAAGTTGTATATTTTTTTCAAAGCATTGAAAAATTGATAATGCAAAATCAAATCATGTTATAGGAGGTGAAAAGAGAACCAGGAATATTCAAAGTACAACACTATTTTTTCTTTCAAATATTTCAAAGCTTGTCTTTCTAGGGGTCATTGAGTTAAGTTAAAGGTTTTATTCTAGTGTCTCTGTACACAGAAATGGTAAGTGTATTTTTAAAATAATGTTTGAATATAACATCCATCCATAACAAAAAAAAGTTTAGACTAGAAAATATCATATATAAAAATAACGTTTTTAGCCTTGCTAAAAATCTATTGTGCCTATCCTTTGATGTTATCACAAGTTATACATACCAATAGTGCTTGGTACTTTTCTTTATTGGCTCTTTCACAAATTAACTGAAAAATCACTATTCTAGAATTATTTAGTTATAGGAGAAAATGAAAAGAGAAAAAATAACTCCTGCAGTTTCAAGAATTAATGTTACTTATGAAAAAATGTTATTATAAGTTCTTTTTCAGATACAATTTTGCTTTGTACATGTGAAGAATGTTGAAATGGAAAATGTTTTATTACATATATATTTATCACAATAAAAAAAATAGACAGTGAATTTGCAGGAAATCCATGTCATCAGCTTTCAAAAATGTCATATAAAATAAAAAACTGAAGTATATAAGAAAAAATAAATAACTCATATTTCCTTTCAAATTAACTCTACTACTCCAACTTATTTTTCTAGAATTTTAGTAGTTACATTTCAAGAGAGTTTTGATTGCAAACAATAAATTATAGTCTGTATCTGTCTTATCATTTCTTCATAGAACTCTAACTACACCATCAGTTCTAAGCTTTTAGTAATAGTTCTGATTTTTGAATAATTTTTTCTTAAATTAAAAAAGTGTGACTTACTAGAATTTTGCAGGAGTTCTGGTAGCATAATGCCTAAGGCACTTGACTGCTAACCAGAAAGCTGGCGGTTCAAACCCACCAGCCACTCCTCAGAAGGAAGGTTGGGCAATCCTACTTCCGTAGTGATACTGCCTCGGAAACCCAAGGAGGGGTCGCTATGAATCGGGGCCGACTCGACAGTAAATAACAACAACAACTAGAATTTTGCAGTTATGCACAGACATTTTTTATTATTTAAAAAAAACATTATATTTTGTGAATAATTGTAGGAATTTAACTCTTGAGGTTGATAGAATAAAATTAAAAACCAAACTCACTGCCATAGAGGCAATTTTATGACTCATAGAGATCCCCCCAGGCAGTAAATCTTTAAGGAAGTAGATTGCCCCATCTTCCTTCCTTGAAGCTGGTGAGTTTGAACTGCCAGCCTTCTGGCTAGCAGTCAAATGCCTTAGGCACTAGCACCAGAGTGCCTTAGGATAAAATAATCCATCTAATTTTGTGCCTTTTTAAAGAATGGCCTGAGTTTGCTCAGATCTACCATTAGTATCCATGTATGTACTACCCATAGAAGGCAGTGCGCTGTGGAAATTCAGAGTTAGCATGAAGAAGACAGGATTTAAAGAGGACAGGATTCAGAATTGCCCACTTGAGATTTTTGCCTTTATTCGTTGGAAGCCATTAGTAGTTGTGAATAGAAATAATTTAAAAATAGCCTAAGTTCTGCAGCTACCAATGAGCACATTGCCTTATTTCAATGTGAGTTAAATATAAAGAGCTGAACAGAGTATTTGACCTTCCACTATTTCGTCTTCATCTAGAAACTTCATTATGAAATATGTGAACATCAAAGATGACTCAAGTTTTAGTATACTACAGATTGTGATCTATGGAGTTACATTATCTATAAATTAAAAGCAGCCTAAATAAAACATCTCCAGTGTGGTGGTTTCTGTGCAATTTAATTTTCACTAAAAGCATGAGAATCAATAGAGAAGTTGTCCTGTCAGCAAAATTGGAACATAAAAGTTATACTCATGAGATAAAAGGATTATTCTGGAGGAAAAAGGTTGAATGGTACTTGTTATTTTTTTTTACTGATCAATGTTCTCATTTGTCTTAATTTACTTTTATTTCCCCTACTGTGTTCTTCTTATAGGTGCCATCAAGTGGGTTCTGACTCATTGCAACCCTCTGTACAACAGAACAAAACACTTCCTGGTCCTATGCCATCCTCACAATCATTTCTATATTTAAACTCATTTTTGCGGTCACTGTGTCAGTCCGTCTCATTGAGGGTCTTCCTTTTTTTTCAGTGACCCTGTACTTTACCAAGCATGATGTTCTTCTCCAGGGACCAGTCCCTCTTGATAACATGCCCAAAGTATGTAAGAGGAGGTCTCACATCCTCCCTTCTAAGGAGCATTCCAGCTACACTTCTAGATTTGTTCAGGTTTGTTCATTTTTTCTGGGAGTCCATGATATTTCAGTATTCTTCACCAACACCATAATTTGAACACATCAGTTCTTTGGGTTTCCTTGTGCATTGTTGAGCTTTCACATGTATATGAGATGACTGAAAATACCACAGTTTGGGTGAGGTGCCCCTTAGTTCTCTAAGTGATATCTTTGCTTCAATAAAATATTATGGCTAATTTTTGTATATTATACAATATCATAGCTACATAAAGCTTGTAAGGCATCATCCTCAAAAACTATATTCTTTGAATAATAAAAAGATATCTGAAGTATGCTATTTGGGATACAATATCTCTGTCATCCCAGTAGTTTCATCTTGTTCTGGCCCAAATGAAAAACTTGAAGACTAGAGAGGTTAAGTGTCTTACCCCAGAACTCACAGTAGCAGAGATTTGAACCAAGGTAGTTTCCAGAGCTTAAACCCTTAGTCACCCACACTTTACTGCCTCCAAAAATTGCTGAAAAATCCCATAGTGGGAGGACAAGTAGGGAATATTTTTTGGTGGTAGAGTGGGAAAAGAATGGCTGCAAGTGAGTAAGCTGGAGTAGCTTTTACTAAATATTTTTGTTTGTTTGTTTTTGGTAGTTAGTTGGGGCCATATCTCTTAGTTTTTCTGTGTGTTACAATGGCTCATGTGTGGTTTAGATTATAGACTGTGAGCCACAGCATCTTTGCCCTTCTACCTGCAGCAGTCATCACCTTCAGCCTTCCTTACTGGATGGGATGCTTTAGGAAATTAGGTATCTTGCTCTAGGTCTGAGGAGGGACGTGCCACTCTTTATCATCCTCCACATTTTACAATATTTGGTACCTTCCCTGTAGTTAGTGTTTTGTGGGTTATGGTGGTCTAATTTCTTTGCTGAAATGGAGAGTTTATCTTCCTCATTATATATATATATATATAGTGGGTTTCAAGGATAGGAGAAAGATGTGAAAGATGTGTTGATCTCCAGTCTTTAATTGGAGTCCAAAATATTTAGCTCAAAGGCTTTTTTAATGTAAATTAAAATTATAATAAAACTTTAGGTATCTTAATATAACTTGTATACCTTTGGAAGAGGAAAAAAAAGTACCTATTGCAGAGAGCTGTGGTGTTCTTAATGAAACTAAGAAACATGTGTAAAGTGTTTATAGTCAAATGCCACATACAATACTAATCATACAATAATACTTAGGTGCCATCATTGTCATCATAAATTAGGACTTTTTTAGCTAATAATAAGTGTATTTTTGCTTGTATTACATTTTAAATTCTTGATTAATTCTAATTCTAATTAAAGTACAAATACTTTATTATGAATATAATCATTGGTGCAATAAAATAACTTTAATAATTTATATTTTATCATTGGGGTAGAATTTAATACAAATGTATTCATGCACTGAGTATTTTTTGTACATTATTATATGCTGCAGCTGTAGTGATATAAATTTATATTACATAAACATCAATATATTAATGTCTAATGTCTGTATTGCCACATTTATCAGAGCAACATAATTTCTTAAAATAGTTTATCTAACATCGTGACAGATATATTCTTATGTTTAATACAATGTCATTTAATTATTTATGATCTACCACAGCTACAATATATTCACAGACTTTTTTTTACCCTGACCTTATACAATACAAAACACTTCCTTTTTTCTGATTCTCATGTTTTTCATTACTAAATCTTGTAGGCGACTTCTAGAATTGAATCGTAAAGGACCAGATTTGAATCTGGCCTGGAGAAATGTTTTGATGTATCACTTCAGTATTTAAAGCATTCTGGAATTTAAATGACTGTATTCAAAAGTACAGGGTCTTTTAAATATTTAATGACACAAAATGATCATACTATAATATTAAGTTAAAAAATTAAAAGAAAAAACTGTAAATATGTAAACCAAAGTTTGATTTAAAAGTATATATATATATGTATAGACTACACAGAAACATTTATAGACTTATTTATGATACAGTTATTGGTGGTTTTTCATTTTGTTCTTTATGTATTTCTAACATTTTTTTCTAGTACTATATCAGACAGTGTTTCACTGCTATTCATAGGGTTTTCACTGGTCAATTCTTTGAGAAGTGAATTGCCTCTTCCTTCTTTCAAGTCTGTCTTAGTCTGGAAGCTCCACTGAAACCTGTCCACCATGGTTGAGCCTGCTGGTATGGATTACACTTCAACATAAAGGAAATTAAAATCTTCACAATTGGGCAAATAAGCAGTATCATGATAAATGAAAAAAGAGCAAAGTTGTCAAAGATTTCATTTTACTCAGATCCACAATCAACACCAATGGCAGCAGAAGTCAAGAAATCAGATGACGTATTGCACTGGGCAAATCTGTTGCAAAAGACCTCTTTAAAGTGCTGAAGAGCAAGTCTGTGAAGATTAATGTTTGCCTAACCCAAGCCATGGTGTTTTCAGTTGCCTCATATGCATGTGAGAGCTGGACAATGAATAAGGAAGACAGAAGAAGAGCTAATCCTTTTGAGTTGGGTGTTGTCAAAGAATACTAAAAGTACTATGGACTGCGAAAATAACTAACAAATCTGTACTGAAAGAAGTGCAGCCAGAATGTTCCTTGGAAGTGAGGATGGCCAGACTTTGTCTCACTTACTTTGGTAATGTTGTCAGAAGGGCCATCCTGAAGAAGGATATCATGCTTGGTAAAGTGGAGCATCAGCAAAAAAGGAGAAGGCCCTCAAAGAGATGGATTGGCACACTGACTGCCATGATGGTCTCAGGTATAGCAAGAATTCTGAGGCTGGCACAGGACTGGGCAGTGTTTCGTTCTGTTGTATGTAGGGTCTCTATGAGTCAGAGCCGACATGACAGCACCTAACAACAACATTTTTCTTTTTCCCAATGAGTATAAAAAGTACATAAGATGGTATGTCTGTATTATGTAACAATTTTTAGAACACCAAGATATTATTTATTGCTGAACTCATCTTATGTGTTTATATGTGTATATTTTACATACATATATGCTTATACAGTATTTAGTATCTAATATATGTATGTCTGAGATTTTATTGATATTGTATAATAAAAGTGAATTCAGTGACAAATAAACCACTCTAACTATTTGCTAAAGTGCACACCAGCACATCGCAGCTGCCTTCGTGTGATGTCCTGATGGGTTTGAAATACCAAGATGCCTTAATCACAACTCTTGCTTGAGGCATCTTGTTTCTCCTACATGTGTCTTTTCGATATGTAGTAGAAATTTTTCACAACATGGGTTCTCAAGAGTTCCAAAAAATGAAAGCAGAAACTGCAAGCCTTCTTAAAACTTAGGCTCCCAAACTGACATTCACAATCCTGCCATATTCTATTTGTCAAAATAATTAAAAAGGACATCTCAGATTCAAGAAGTAGGAAAGTAGACTTTGTCACTTCATGGCAGGAACTGCAAAATGTTGCTGTATTTTCAATTATACGTGATTTGCTTTGGCTAATTGAACACTGAAAGATGTTTACAGTGAGGTCTAGTCTCATGGAAAATGAGAGTTAAAGGGAGAGGGGTCCTGGCTCTTCCAGCCATCCCAGCTGTATCTAGCCTTGGACCCAGATATGTGACCATGTAGCCCAAGTAGAAATGGCTGAAGATCAGAAGGACCACCCAGCCAACCCACATGATCTTGAAAAATAATGAATGTATATTGCTTTAAATCATTAAATTCTATACAGCAAAAGCTAGTTGGTAATATTCCTCTTTCCTACAAATCAAAGACCAGGGAGCTACCACTGCATATACTGGCTTAGAACCATACAGCAACTCTAGAGCCAAAACTGAAACCCTATGCTACGTTTCTGGAAGATCATCAACAGTGGGGCAATACCCAAGAAAGCCCAATGCTTTATAGCCAAGCTTAAGGCAGAAAGAGTGTCCATCTTTTAAATCTTGTACAGTGGTATCTAATAAGGTGAAAATAAATCATATTAAGAATTCTGTCTACAGGGGATTCTGAAAAATATAACTTTTAGCACCGCAGAATTGTCATAAAGGAAGTCATATTAGGGAGTTGTAATAGATGTTGAAAGAGCCCCCGGTGATGCAATGGTTAAGCAATAGGCTGCTAACTGAACAGTTGATGGATTTGAGTCCACCAGATGTTCCATGGGCGGAAGATGTGGCAATTTGCTTCTATAAAGATTGCAGCCTTGGAAACCCTATGAGACAGTTGTACTATGACTTATAGGGTTGCAATGAGTCAGAATTGACTTGACGGCAATGGATTTTGGTGTAATAGCTCTTCAGCTTCAGTTTATGCATTCAGGCAGCACAGATTTTTTTGTTTTCTTTCTGGGTAATTGCTTTCCTTTATATGAATTTTAAACATAATTTCCCACAGAGTTTGATAAAGCACTGTATCACAGCTCATATTATTTTAGATAAATTTAAATTAATGTATGTACCAAAAAAACAATATTTATTCTGCAGGACCAGTATTCTCAGTAATTGTCTTAAAGACAGAATGATAAGCAAGGGTTATCTTTACTCAGACTTTATTCCCATTTCTTGTTTAGCTTACTATTGCCAAATTCCTTATGTGTCAGGACCTCATATAAAGTACCACATATCTCTATTCTTTCTCTCTACCTTCAAAGTCTAGTTAGTTAGCAAATAATTAATTTTACAGCCTAAATATCACTTGCTGAGGGAGGCTTTCCATAACTCCCCAATTTTGGTTATGTCTCCTATTGTAGACCTCTATAACACTGTCTTTTTTTCTCTTTATGGTCAGAAGAAATAAGAATAGGTAAATTTGTTTAGGAGAAATGGTTACCAGAAGGACTTGCATCGAGAATATGATTTAATAAAATTTTTCTAAATTAACAGATAAGAGCATTTTATATTCCCAGGGTGTAGCAGTGAGTGGGAATTGACTCGACAACTGGTTCAGTTTTTTTTTTTTTTTTTGGGTACCCACCTTTGGTAGCAAAGGATACAAGCTACCTGGTATACAAGGGCGTGGGTTTTCTGAATTGAACTTATCTTAGAATGGAGTCACCTTCCTGGTGCCTTGGAAAGATAGAACGAAGGGAAGTGAGGAAACAAACCTGCCAAGTGCAAAAACTTTGTTTGATCACCGCTATTAGCTATTTTAATTCCCAAGGAAATTCTGGGAAGTTAGCATTGTTAGTATTGCCTTGCAAGAGAAGAATAATGTATGTAATCCAGAAGAGATAAGATATATAGCAGCCTAATGAATGTCACCATCCTGAGAAACCAGCTAATTCGGTGTCCAAACGCTCTGTTCTTCTCAGATTATTTTGCTGCCTCCTATCCCTAAGAAGAATTGGCAGTGGACCCTTGATTACCCAGAGATGACAATATGTTGCTAAAATACGTGGGAGCTTGGAGAAGATAAAGAATAAAACTTGAAATGTTACTGGGGGCCTAACATAATTGTAAATTGGGTTTAACTAGCAGTCTTCTTCCTGCCACTTTCTGGATTTCAGAGATGACAAAGCAATTTCTCCAGTTTTTAAAAAGGAGCATTTCTCCACATCTTTAGATGAGGAGCATTTCTCCAAATCTTTGTTTTTAACTTGGAAAGGTTTTTGTTTCCTTGCTTTCAAATTTGCTGCCTAATTCACCTGAAGCAGGTCCCACAATTTCAATGTGGCAGGTTATGATGAGCTTTAAGGCCAACTACAAAGTTTAGAGCCAATCCTCTCCTCAAAAGACCTTCACTTATGACACCAACTGCAAGGTTAGAAGGTCTCCAAACCACCCAGGGAGTCACTGTGAATTAATCTCGTAGTACTGATTTGTGGCAAAATACCTAAAATGTTGCCAGCCAGAGAAGCTCACTTGAGCTTCTTTATCCACAGATAACTTCCTGCAGACATGTTTGATGGATTGTTTGCCCAAGTGGTTAAACTTGATCTTCAGGTCAATTGATACCACTTGACCCAAAGCCTCCATCTTAATTCAATTTTTTTTTTTTTAATCTTTCTAGCTCTTCCAGAGTCCCCACTATAAGACAATATGGGTGTGTCCAGCCCCAAGACTAAATCAATTGTTAGATTATCTAGCCTGACCTACAACCTCCAGGCAAATAAAGATAGGAGGGATTATCTCCTAGAAGGGAGCTCTGGTAGCTAGTGCCTAAGGCACTTGACTGCTAACCAGATGGCTGGCCATTCAAACCCACCAGCCACTCCTAAGAAGGAAGATTGGGCAATCTACTTCCATAGTGATACAGCCTCAGAAACCTAGTGATACCACCTCAGAAACCCAGGGAGGGGTCATATGAGTTAGGTTCTACTCAAGCACACATAGGAGCTCTGGTAGCATAGTGGCTAAAGCACTTGACTGCTAACTCCTCGGAAGGAAGGTTGGGCAATCCTAATTCCGTAGTGATACTGCCTCGGAAACCCAAGAAAGGGTCGCTATGAAACCCAAGGAGGGGTCGCTATGAAACCCAAGGAGGGGTCGCTCGGGGCCGACTCGATGGCACATAACAACAACAAGCAGCACACATAACAACAACAACATCTCCTAGAAGGGAAAGACAATGGCTAGATCTTTTCCTTGGTTAAGGTCAAATTCTTCACTACCTACAGGCCTAGGACAAATCTTTATGCTCTGGACTTGAGGAGTACAGGAGCTCTCCACTTCCTATTCTGTTACCCATGTATATCTTGAAGTAGAAACAATTGCTGCAAAAGTTGCCAAACTCTTTTTTATACTACAAGAGACAGGCTTCAAGCCCAATGCTAAAGTTATTTCTAAATATTTCATTATTCCGAAGGTCCCTGGAAAGCATCTCACATCTATTTTTAGAACTATTGAATATGATAACCTATTTAAGACAGCATACTACAAGTGATTTAGAATGCTCAGTGGTTGGCATCTTGTTTATGTGTATAGAAGATGGATATTCTGATGTTAATAATATATTTTCTTCACATCAGAAGAGAGAATAAAGGAAGCAAATAATAAATTGATAAATTATCACTGGAAAAGTTAAGCCAGACTTAAAATCAGTAATCAAAATAAAACATGGGAAACAAACAGATAAATACAATATTTAAAGTAGGAAATGTAAAAGATCAAAAGCAAAGAAGAAAAGCAAAATTATTACAAATAGACTTAAAATTCCAAATATAGAATTTAAAGCTAAGAAATAGAATGAAATAAATATTAGAATGAAAAGAAAATTTGAAGGAAATGTGAAGTAAAAAGATAAAACTTACATGTAAGATGGAGAGAGTATGACAGCCCACAGGAAAAGCTAAAAACCTAGTGAAAACGAGATTAAGAATAAAAGGAATAAGAAAGGAAAGGAAAAAATAAAGAAAAACTCTGCAGAGAGACCAAAATAAGCAATATCGAAGAGCCATTTGTTTATAAACTCCAGTGCTGCGTTTTGATGATTTTCTAGATTTTAAATTTTATTTTCTAATTATATTCATCATAATTTTAAAATATTTGTGTGATGATTATAATTCTCTTTGCTGATTCTTGCCATTTGTTTTCTATTCACCAAAAAATGGTTTATTTGTCCCATTTTCACATTTATATAAAAAATAGTTTTTACATATTAATTTAAAATCTTTGACCTAAATAATACCCTCCTTTAAATGAGAGAATTGAATTGTCTTCCAATATTTTTTATTTGTTTCCTTAATGAAAGTGTGCCATCTTTATTGATGGTGTTATCTTTCTAAAAAGCTAATGCAATAATGGAACTGTAATAAAGCTAATTCATAGCCAAAGAACTGCTGTTTAAGCACCTACCTACATTGTGAATCTCTTTCAAGCTATATTATTAGGAACTTGCTTTTGTTTTCTAATATTTCTATGATCTAGCATTCCCAGCTAAACTGTAAAATCCCCCAGGATAGTAATATCTTACTGTTTTTATGCCCTCCATAGCTCCTGGTATAGTGCTGAGTAAAATGTACTTTTTAATGAATGTGTTTTCAATTAATGATACAGTTCTTTTGTGCGTATAACTCAAGCTATATGGCATCTTTAAGTTACTGAGGGTTTTAAGTCTAGTAATCCTGCACTTAAATGAAAATAGCTAGCATACTTAAATGAAAAAGATAAGCTTTTCCTAAATTCTTATAGGAATTCAGAAATTTAATTCAATTTACAAAAAATGATACAGTTGCATAAGAGCCAACCGTTCCAGAACACTGTTTTAATTGCATTTTGCTGTTTCATTATAGACATCATAAATAAATCCTATTTAGTGCACATATTTTCTTTTTGGCAAACAGTATACATACATAAAGAGTAAATACTCCATACATTAATGATTGGCAAGGATACTTACTTTATATTGGAAAGGTTCTGTTGTTTTTTTATTCAGATATTTGTATTTCTTAAAAGCCTCACAACAAACCCAAACAAAATGTATATTATGCAAAACTGAAAGTTCATTCTCCAAGCTGCATATAGCTTTCTTTTATCAAATGGTAAAAGGTTTGCTGTCCTTGGTGCTCTCTATTGAATCTGGTTCAGTGCAAACCATTTAACAACACTCAATTTTCTTAAATATTCTTTATTTTCTTGCTGTCTCTATTAACTCCATCTCAGAATAATTAACATATCATGTCACTACTTTGGACTTTTATGCTGTTTTTCCCAACTAAAGAATTTATTGATAGACATGGAGTTATGAGAATTATTAAAGGATTTTCAAGAAATTTTAAATGGGGCTATGTAACAGTCTTCTAGGAGCCCTGGAGGTGCAGTGGTTAATACACTTGGGTGCTAACTGAAATGTCAGCCATTCCAACCCACCAGCCATTCTGTGGGAGACAGATGTAACAGTCTGCTTCCATAAAAATTTACATGCTTGGAAACCATATGGGGCAATTCTTCTCTGCCCTGTAGAATTGTTACGAGTTAGAATTGACTCATTGGCAGTGTATTTGGTTTGGTTTATTTATAACAGATGCATGCAGATTTCCTTCTTTTTTACTCATTTACTTACACGAACATCTTTAAAAAAATAAATCTAATGGTATGAGGCATAACCTGGAAAACCATACTATTAATGTTTTATTTTAAACCATCATGGAAAATGACATCTCTTCTCTTTAGATCATACAGAATCAAATGAGAGGCCAGAGTATCTTTGTTCTCAAAATGATGTTTGCTTTTTCTTTTTCTCATCAATTTAAAATAGACTCTCAGTTGTTTACATGTATGTAGAATCTTCAGAACATAGGTCATGACTGTGTCCATAATGTATTTTGACACATTAAACACCAATGACCAAAGACTAGACAAGTTGTGGGATGACATCAAGGGCATCATACATGATGAAAGCAAAAGATCATTAAAAAGGAAAGAAAGAAAAGTTTAAAATGGACGTCAGAAGAGACTCTGAAACTTGCTTTTGAACATAGAGTAGCTAACACGAATGGAAGAATTGATGAAGTAAAAGAACTGAAGATTTTCAGAAGACATCTCCAGAAGACAAAGTAAAGTATAATGAAATATGCAAAGACCTAGAGTTAAAAAACCAATAGGGAAGAACACACTCGGCATTTCTCAAGTTGAGAGAGCTAAAATAAAAAATGCAAGCCTTGAATTGCTATACTGAAGAGTTCTATGAGGAATGAAGGCAAATTGTGCAGCCAGGTAGCTGGGGTTGATACCTTATGACCTCTTGTATTCATTCAAAGTGAGTGGGATGTGGGACCAATGAGGAATTATGGTAAGAGGAATGGCATTCTCTGACTTATATTTTCAAATACATCCCAACAGTTTCCTGCATTTAACCTTTAAGCCAGTGTTCCTCTGTTTGTATAAATGCCTTATAGAAGGTATGGCAAATGTAATGGTTTTCATGGATCAAGATAGTGCATAAATGGATACAGGGAGCCAGGTATTAAGTGCATTAGAAGTGCCTATACTGTGAGAGTGGTGGGGACAAAAGTCAGCTGTCTGGAGAAGGAGTGTTTGTTTCCCAGCTTCACATAATTGTTGTCGTTTGGAAATGGAGACGTGTTACTTGATCCCACATGTTTTCAAGAAAAGCTGGAAATCAGGATTTTATGTGAATTCAAAACTTTTCCATAGCCCTGGAATGTTAATTTACAGTCACTGTCTTGATCTCAGGAACTCTGGTGGCATGGTGGTTAAGGCATTTGGCTGATAACAAAAAGGCTGGTAGTTCAAACCCACCAGCTGCTCCATGGGAGATAGGTGAGGCAGTCTACTTCTGTAAAGATTTATAGCCTTGGAAACCCGATGGGGGAGTTCTATTCTGTCCTATAGGGTTGCATTAGTTGGAATCTAGTGGTTTGCGTTTTGGTTTGGTCTTGTTGTCATTCATAGTGTTCTGGAATAATTTGTAATGTTCCAGTAAGATTTCCCTATTGATAGTTTGCATGCCTGCCCTCTAGTTTTGTCACCCTGGATTTAATCTACTTGTTTTTTTTTTCACCTTGTCAGTCTTATTTATTGATCTGGTTTGTTCCAGAGCCTACACAATGCCTTTCCTGGCCATTTGTTTCTTAGTTTTCATTCTACTGCATTGTTTGTTCCAGTTC
The DNA here is from genome assembly GCF_000298275.1 of Orycteropus afer afer. NCBI lineage: Eukaryota > Metazoa > Chordata > Mammalia > Tubulidentata > Orycteropodidae > Orycteropus > Orycteropus afer. The sequence continues at coordinate 442,764 of NW_006921720.1, forward strand.
ATTCTTCATCAGTTTGAAAAAAAAAAAAATCAATTTCAGCTTTGTCAATAATAATATTGTGAGTCAAGAAGCAAAAGAGGTATAAAAATGCATTTTTTTCAGACCCTTAACACTTAAATACAGAAGATGGCCATTTTGTGAGATTTAATCTTTCATTTTATAATGAGGTCAGTGAAATCTGAATTGAGATATCTGGCCTACTTTTAATTAGGCCCTTTCTTTTAATATAGCTTTTATTAAGAGGGACTTGATTTCCATTGGGGGGAAAAATGAAAGGAATATGACATGAATTGCAAGCATGAGAGATTCTTATATTAATGTAGGGGAAATTTTCCAGAGAAATTTTCATAGCGCACTTACGATATATTGTATACATAAAACAGTAGTGCAAACAGATTGTGTCTTGGAGTAGAACTGAAACCATATGCAGTAGAGCTGTATTATTTAATTTTGAAAGTAGTACTAGTCATTAAAATCACTGCAAAATTCCCACCTTTTAATAATCAGTCTTTTAAAATAGATGTTTATATTTTTATGTATTTAAAGAATATATAAATATGAAATCAAGGAGTATTGAACTTGACTCCCCATAATCATAACTGGGTGGGTGAGTTGCTCTACAAAACTCGGGGTTTGAAACTATATGAAGAAAATAGTGAGACTGCTCTTCACCCTCTTACCCTGTTTGACCCCAAATGTTGTACCACTTATATTCTTCAGGGAAAGGCTGACTAGAAACTGACCTAATCCAGATAAAAGACCTGCACGTATTTCAATGTTGAATGTCCACAGTGGAGGAGCTGCGTGGCCATCTATTTGCATTTCTGTGCAATCCATTGTTTAGACAGACATGCAGGGTTTATTATAATCAACTTATTCATTGCATTACTCCTATATAAGTTAAGGAAATCTTCTAATATTAAGAATCCAAATGAAATGGAGAAAAAAAAAATCAACTGAGAAGAATGAAGACTTTCAGAGAGCAAAATAAAACTTCAAAGAAATATAAATTATCATTCTGCAAGAAATACATTGTATCTCTAGAAACGAAAAAAAATATATTTAAAAAAGTATAAAAAATAAGCAGAGAACAGAAAAGAACTCTTGAAAATTAAAAATATAAGAGCCAAAATGAAAGTTCAGCATTTGAAGTAGAACTATAAAATTAAAGATGTGTTATTGTTGTTGTTGTTAGGTAATATTCAGAAAGTAGAAAAAGTACAAAGATGGACAGTGGAAAAGGAAAGATAAAGAAATGCATGGAATCATTCAACAAGATCCAATAGCTGACTGACAATTTTAAGTTCTTCTTTTAAAAAACATACAAAATGGGCAGAAAATAAATTTTAAAAAGTTAATTAGAAATTTTGGAAATGATGGACATGTGTATCCTGATCTGGGGCCTCAGTGTATGTGGCGGGGGAAAGAAAAGCACATCATTTTTAATTTCTGAACATTGGAGGGAAACACATAAGATCTTAAAAGTTTTCAGGAAAAAAAACAAACATGTAGCACACCAGTAATAAGCATAATAATGAGTTAGAATGTCATTTTAAGGCAACACTGTAAGCTAGAAGATAATCAATTCTTCAAATTTTCAGTTGAAATTATTTGCCACCTGGAATTCTATACTCAGCTAAATAAGCCAACTTGAAGGTTGACTGTAGTCATTTTAAAACATAAAAAATGACAATAATTTGTCTCCCAATATTCTTTCTCAGGAAGTTTTTAGTTGTAATACAGCCTGATGAGCTGTAAACCGAGGTGGAGGTAACTATGGGATCCAGAAAACAAGGGATCCAGGGAAAAGTGAAGGGATTTCCAAGACTAATGGTAAAGAGACATCCCACATGGTCATCTGTGCTACAAGGAATATAAGAGAAAAAGAATATTTCATGTATTTGAACATACTTAAACATGTATAAAATTCTTACTTTAATTTTTATGATCCGTCTCAGCTGTGATATTTCTCTATTTCTCTGTGCCTTTTCCAATCCAGAAACAATAATCTCTTGTCTTTGTTTCCATACAATTGTGTGTTGAGATTGCCCTTATAATATTGAACAGGTTTATGATGATTTTTTGGGTACATGTGTAACTCTTCCATGCATCTGCAAGGCCTATTAGAGAGATCACATCATGGCAAGTGTTTCAAATGTGGCCACATGTTACTGAGCATGTGCTAAGGAAAGTCTTTGTTATTTCAATTTAAGAAAATGTTTAGCTTGTAGTATGTAAATAGAGCTTATTTTATATTCTTTAATTAATTATAATAACAAGCTCTATAATAGAAGGCAAATTCTCTGTCATTGTATACACTCAAAACTGTGCATAGTAACAGTTTCATGTTGCAGGTATATACATTTTATGTATATCATGTGTATTATAATAATGTAATCCCTGGGTTTCACAAAGAGTTAAGCACTGGACTACCCACTGAAAAGTTGATGGTTTAAACCCACCAAGAGGCACCTAAGAAGAAAGTCCTGGTTACCTGCTTCTGAAATATTATAGCCATAACAACCTTATGGAGTGGAGTCCTCCTTTGAAACACATGAGATCTCCATGAGTCAGAATCAACTTGATGGTAGCAGGAAATATGTAATACAGATGTACATATTTAAAACTTGAAAAATTATAAGAGATGTGTCATTTAAATGTCTTTCTCCATACCACTAATAAAAAAAAAGCTTGAATTTCTCCTATTCAAATCTGATATTTAGGGATTTTTTCATATGTTTAGACTTTGTTAGATGTATCTCCAACATATACAAATCCCCAAACTACTTCTAAAGTCGTTGAATGTACTGAATGTTTTAGAAAGCTTATATATTTTAAAAATCACATTTTATATCAGTTACATTTATTACATTATTCAGATTGTACAACCATTTTTACCCTCATTTTCCAAGTTATTCTCCACCATTTTGTTGAACTCACTGCCCCCTAGGTTTCTTTTCTAACCTTTCAAGTTGATGTCATCAGTTTGATCCCATATAGATAGTTCTTTAAAAGAGCACAATGTTTAAGCAGACATTGTTTACTAATTAAGCTAAACTATGATTTGGAAGGTTGGACAATCTACTTCTGTACTGATACCACCTTGGAAACCCAAGAAGAGGGTCGCTATGAGTTGGGTCTGACTCAGCGGCACATAACAACAACAATTATTTGGTTTAAAGAAAACTTCAGGTGATATTTTTGGTTTAAGATTTAAGGTTTAACCATTATCTCATGGCAGTCATTTTGGGGGTTCATCTGGGCCTCTGTGGCTCCAGAAAATCTGGATTCCATGAGATTTTGAAATTCTTTTCCATATCTGTCTACTTCTTTAGAACTTTTAATTGAAATGTTCAGTAATGATAGCCAGCACTATCCAGTTCTTCTGGTCTTGTGTCAAAGGAGGCAATTTTTTATTGTACATATTATTGTGTGTGTAGAAAATGTTGAATTGGGGTATGTTTTTCTGCATGCATTTTCAATAACAATAACAAAAATAAATTTTTTTTAAAAATAAGTTTTTAGTTTACAATAAAATAAAAACCAAACCCATTGCTGTTGGTTCTGACTCATGGCAAACTTGACTCCTATCCTAAAGGTTGATGATGGTTTGAACCCACGCAGTGGTGCCTTAGGAACTCTGGTGGCGTAGTGCCTCAGGCATTTGACTGCTAATCAGAAGGCTGACGGTTCAAACCCACCAGCCACTCCTCAGAAGGAAGGTTGGGAAATCTACTTCCATAGAGATACCTCCTGGGAAACCTAAGGATGGGTCACTGTGAGTCAGATCCGACTCAAGGTGAGTTTGGTTTGTTTTTTTAGTGGTGCCTTGGAAAAAATTGCTTCCTTAGAGATTAAAGCCAAGTAAACCTTATGGAGGAAATTTACTGTAATACATGGGATCAATATGAGTTTTAATTTATGGAGATAGTTTTTTAGGTTGTCAGGTTATATATTCCTCAGAACTAGAAATTTTTAATGAGGGAATGTATTGTATAATTTTTCTGCAAGCTACAAATAATAAAAACTGGAACTGAGTAAATAATGAAACAGTGTGCATTAAGTACAAGCTTAGTAGCTACTCAGAGTATAAGAATCCATATGTAATTAAACGTTACATCAGGAATGGATGAGGATAAGCTTAAAGTTGTTATTAAGATATGTGACAATCAAAGTGTGTAAGATAGAAATCTGACAGTTGTGTGCATCAATTTATGAGAAAGATTTAAAAAGATTTTTTTTGTGTGTGAAATGGATTATTTTGGAAGTATGTGGAATTTCTCTTTCTTCGGGTCTTTGAATATAAGATACATTTGCCACCCTGTATGTTTGTTTGTTAAAAAATCCTGTATAAAGTGTGGAAGTGAGCTAGATGATTTGTGTGTGTGTGTGTGTGTGTGTGTGTATGATATTATATAGCAATGCTTATATCTATATCCTTACTGGAATTTGGCATATAATTGATCAGTATCAATTCATTGATTAATTAAATGATCAACAAACACTTATTGTATATTTCTTATAAGCCACTCACCTTGAATCAATGGAGAAGAAATTAAATAAGTAACTCACATGGATAAATGTCCAATCAGAAGTTTTGATCATTTCTGAGGGAAAATAAGAGAGTCCTATGAGAATTAAAAAGTACTTTATTATGCTTAGTTTTCATGTGTAAAATGCCTGAAAGTTCCAAGCTTATTTTTTCCCAAGTACTATCATTTATAAAGGAGCTCTAGTGGCATAGTCCTAAGGCACTTGACTGCTAACAAGAAGGTTGGTGGTTCAAACCCACCAACCACTCCTTGGAAAGAAGGATGGGCAATCTACCGCCTCAGTGACCCAAGGAGGGTTCATTATGAGTCAGATCTGACTCGACGGCAGTGTGTTGTGTTGTTGCGTATCATTTATAAAGTGACTTTCCTGAAGTACAATATTCACTGTGGTACACTAAATTTTACTGTAAGTAGATGGTAGTTTTTCATCATTCCTGTCAGTAGATTCAGAAAGAGAAATAAATTATTATCTCTATTTATCCCTTGGGGAAACTGAGTAAGAGGAGATTGAGTAACTTGCCAAAGAAAATTAAGTCATGAAAGCTGGAGCTCTTTACTTCCAGGCAGTATTTATAAAACCAAGTTGTCAATGTTTGGTTTATACTTATAGAAAGAACCTAAGACCTTGAAGGCCAACACTATCATTTTGAAGATAATAACAAGATGAATTGACGCAATTACTGTAAAAGTGGGCTCCAGTAGCAAAGATTGTGAGGATGGCACAGAAACAGGTAGTGTTTCCTTCTGCTGTTAATAGGGTCCCTATGAGTCAGAATCAATTTCATGGTACCAGCAAGAACAACATTTAGGTCAAAGAACTCACCCACTGTTACAAAAGTGCTGAGGCTTAACTGAATGCAGATGACTTGATTCTTAGCCTTCTGGTCTGTGTACCCTGTGCCTTATGCCATAATCAATAGGTTTAGTTTTAAATTAAATCTAATTTTTAAAGATTTTACTTCTACTTGGAATTCAAATCATCTGTTTTGTAGGAGATTGTGATTTTCTCTCCACCTATCTATGCATCTTTTGGTTAAGTATTTCTTATTCACCTAAGCATCAAGTATATATAAGAGGTAAAACGCCTATGATATATGTAGTTTGAGTTGGGATTTTGTATGTTCCTTATGCTGGCATTTCTATTGAGAAAGAAAGTGAGAGAGAGAATGAGCATCTCTCATTCAAGGTTGCTCTTCCAAATATACCAAGATATTACATATGCACTTAAGTTTAATACCTTATTATCCATTCCACTGATTTTTATGCAATCACATGCTCCAGTGTATGATTATGGAAATGCATCTTGTATTTCTGTCTTGATTTTCCATGAAAGACTTTTTCTAGATTTGTATCCTTAATAACTCTCAATAAAAAGCAAAGTATAAGGTGGGCATAATGTAGAGGGGAATTCACTAAATGTAAGCTTTCTCATATTTAAATTATATTTATTTTCTTTTCTTTCCCAGGTATTATGTATTTATTCTTTAAAATTTTAAAAACATAGTGATTATTACTAACCCGGGTTTTATATTTCTTTACCAGTATACCTTTACTAGCTGTGGTTTAGGCATTTGTCCAGGAACTGTTGTACTAACTTTTAAAAAGAATTTTTTTAAAATATTATGGGTAATATTGACCTAGTTGGTGTCTTAGTTACTTATTGTTGCTGTAACACAAACACCATAATTGGGTTGCCTGAAAGAACAGAGCTTTATTTCCTCACATTCTAGATGCTACAAGTCAAAATCAAAGTCTCAGCTTTGTTGATACCTTCCCGATTGGTACCTCTGGGTGTTCCTTGTCTTGTAGACCATCCCCATATGTCATCTGTATTGTGTGAATTTTTGCTTCTGTTCTGGCTCATTTGTAATTCAGAAGTGATTAGGTTTAGGATCCACTGTGTGTTGGTATGACCTCAACCACTGATTGCTTGACATTACATTATGTTATGGAAGGCGATTTGGATCTCATATAAAGTGATTAGATTAGACTGGATTATGGGCAGTAATCCCTACCAGAGGTCAATTGATATAACTATTCCATGGCTGCAACTTGGCAATTGTTTGACCAAACAACTGGGAACCATAGCCTAGCTGGGTTGACACATAAAATTAGCCAGCACAGTTGGTTATCTCTACTTTAACATTGTTGTTCTCTGCTCTTGAGTCTATTCCAACCCATAGTGTCCCTGGAGGACAGAGTAGAACTGCCCTATTATGTTTTCTAGGAGCTGATTGCCAAGTCTTTTCTCCCACAGTCATCGAGGTGTTCAAACCACCAACCTTTCTCTTAGCAGCCTAGTTTTTTAACTATTGCATGACCAGGGTTCCTTACTTTGACATAAGCAGAGGAAAAAACAAAAGATTCATGGCAACTAAAACCTTACTCATTATTGAGGGTTCTTTTAAGGAAAAAGACTATAAAACTAGGTGTGAAAGTGAATATTTATTAAAGATGAGAGAAATTCATAGCAAAATGCAAAATTTAAAATTATAAATGCCATAAATATCATGAAATCCAAAACAGGAATTTAATAATTATATTACTTAACTGATTTTCACAGATCACTAAAATATTTTTCAAGGTTTTGGCTTTATATTATATGTTATATAAATATGTTGTTGTTGTTGTTATTTGCCGTCGAGTCGGCCCAACTCATAGCGACCCCCCCTTGGGTTTCCGAGGCAGTATCACTACGGAGGTAGGATTTCCCAACCTTCCTTCCGAGGAGTGGCTGGTGGGTTTGAACCACCAGTCTTCTGGTTAGCAGTCAAATGCCTTAGGCACTACACCACCAAAACTTCTGTATAATGCCCATCAAAAAAAGAGAGGGAGGGAAACATGTATGGTGTGCTTATCAAGTATATTGCTGATAGGAGAGCACTGCTGCTTTGACTTCCTGGCATACATTATCTTTGACCATTGTGTGCATGGTGGTAGGCTTTGTTATTTTTGTTAGCTGCCATCCAGTCACCCCAATGTATGGCGACCCCAAGCCTACAAGAAAACAAAATACTACCCCATCCTGTGGCATCCTCACGACTGGTTGTGTATCAGACCATAGTCATTCACAGGGTGGTTATTGGCTGATTTTTTGGAAGTAAATCCCCAAACCCTTCTTCTTACTTCTCTTAGTCTGGGAGTTCTGTGGAAACCAGTTCAACATTTCAACAACATGCAAGCCCTCTACTGATAGATGCTGAGTGATGACTGTGCCTAAGGTGCATTGGCTGGGATCTAACTGGATTCCACCACAGAACCACTGGGGCCTGAAGTTGCAGGTGCTCCTCTCACCTAGGCAGTGATCTGGATCGTTGACTGAGCAGTACTTTATGAAGTGAGTGATTAATGTGGATAAAAATGCTTTGCCTTTATATACTAGTGAGATGTTGGAACAGCTTACAGGGCTAACTACAACTCTGGTTTGTGTGTGGGAGGTTTGTCCCTTAAAAATGTGCCTTTGTTTGTTTTTGAGGCATTGAAGCAGAGTTTCAAATGTATTCAGGAGTTCAATAACAAACAGGCTTCCTGCTTTCAAAATGTAAATCATGAAAGAAATAACTCCTTTTTTTGTGTGACATTATAATAGGTTTTATAGTGTTAAACTGCATGGTTCTGCCCATTTGTATGCTGTCCATGAACAGACTCAAATTCCTTTATACTTTAGATTTACAAAACACTAAGACAAGTTTTGCCGTTCCAGGCTCTGCCTGATTCTAGTTTAACAGTTCTCAATTGGTTATGCAGAGAACACAGAAAAGCTTGGGTTTGAGTCACTTTACTGGTTTTATGAAATTGAACTTACCTGCTAAGACTTGCCTTCCTCATCCATAAAATGAAGTCAGATAGCAGCTACAACTATGAGAGTTAAATACAGTTACACAGGTTGAACCTCTAATTTGGTATCTGGAACATAGTAGGAACACTAAATATAACAGTTCTCTTCTCTCAACTTTTCCCTTTCAAGTAGCATGCTTTATGTTTTATGTCTATTTTCCTATTGATTTTATAGAGAACTTACCCTAGGTTACATTTTTTCTTAATAAAGAAAAAAAAAAAAAATTCCCCCCAAAATTAGAAATTTTCCCTGTACAGCTACTTATCCAAAAATAGCACATTATTTATTAAATCAAAGATTTAATACATTTCAAAAAATACTCTCCACTGATTTTATGTCATTTGTTATTACTGTGGGCTTTAGTACAAAGTAGGTTAAAATACATATAGACTTAAGCTATTACTTATTTGTCCACATTAAGTCTGGGGGCATCAGTCAAATATTTGAATGAATCTTAAAAAATCATAACATACTTTGTAGAGTACATAATTTTTTTCTTAATTAATTGCCTGAATTGGTAAACGCTGAGATAGGTTTCTCATCATGTTTTCTTTCTTCTCTCTGAAAATAGCTGCTTACTTTGTAAGAGTGCTAAGTCACAGCTGCATGAACATTCAAGATCCTTGAAAGAACGACCTGGCATGCGGTCGATTGATGGATGAATGTGCAGTTTCTTAGTTTTATTCCTCTAGGGAATTTTAGAAATTGGTGTGGCTCTGGCAGGCAGCAACTTGCAAGCACTGTTTAAAGCTTCTGTATAGATAAGTATCTTGGTTGATGGGCACCCCAGATTGAGGACAATGTTTTTAAATTTTTAATTTATTATGCAGCCATAATAAACAAAAACAACAGCAACAAGACAAAACTCACTGCCATCAAGTTGATTCCAACTCATAGTGATGCCCTTTGGGTTTCTGAGGTGATAAATCTTTATGGAAGTAGATTGCACAGTCTGCCCTCCACGGAGTGGCTGTTGGGTTTGAACCACCAACCTTCTGGTTAGCAGTCAAATGCCTTAGGCACTACATTACCATATTGTTGTTGTTATTTGCCGTTGTGTCAGACTCGACTCACAGTGAACCCTCTTTAGGTTTCCAAGGCAGTATCACTACGGAAGTAGATTGCCCAACCTTCCTTCTGAGGAGTGGCTGGTGGGTTTGAAATGCTAGCCTTCTGGTTAGCAGTCAAATGCCCTAGGCACTATGCTACTATGCCACCATAGTGACTTTAAATGCATCAATGATACAGTTGCTTTTCTCATATTCAACAATTTTAGATGTGATGGTAGTCATTGGAAGGATAATAATATAGTATTGAATTCACATTTCCATATCATTAAAATAAATTTGTAAGTATGAATATTAGATCATATACTATTTCAGTACATAGCTAGCCATAGTAAATCTGCTGTTGACAACTAAGTAATAATAGTAAGCATTTATTAAAATACCAATTAGAGTAAGAGAAAAAATGTGGAACAAAGCCTAAATTCCTAAAACAGACAAAAAAGAAACAGCAGACTTACTGGACCAATTGAGACTACAGGACTCACTGAGACTTTTGCCCTGAGACATGCTTTCAACCCTGGAGCCAGACTAGCCCCTACAGTCACCTTTTAGCTAAATAACAGATTGGCTTATAAAATTAAGAATATCATCTATGAGTACTGTGCTCCTTTAAAAAATCATCTCTATGAGACCAAATGGCCACCAATTACTTTAGAGCAACGATGAGAATCTAAGAGGGCAAGGAAACTAGATAAATGGAAATGGAACAACCAGAATGGAAGTTGTGAGAATCTTCACACACTGTGAAGAATGTAACCAATGTCACTGAATAATTTGTGTAGAAAGTATTGAATGGGAACCTACCTGCTGTGTGATCCTTCACCAAAAATATAAGTATATATTATTTTAAAAAAATATTAACATTGATTGCAGTGAGGTTTACAAAATTTTGTGACTGCTAGAAACCACTGAATTGTACAATGTAAAGTGGGAATTGCATGATATGCGAATTATATTTCAATAATGGCATTATAATTTAAAAAAACTATTTCTGCTCTGCATGAGAGTGAGTACTATCTTAAGCCTTGATTAAAAGAAGCACAGTTTGTACAAATTTCAGTAAATTTTGCTTTCCTTTTATTTTTTGGCTTACACACAGACACACACACACAGACACACACCAAAGTGCATATTTGGATTGCTTATAAATTTCAAATGCATTATCTTTTCCTAACAGGCACTAGTGCATTCCATGCAAGAAGCGAGATCTTAATTTGCAAACTTTTAGTATATAGAGTGTTGCTGGGAAATGGCCACATGTATAAAATTTGCAGAACTGTGTACAGATTCATATATACAAACATTGTGATGAACCAATTGCAATATTCAGACCACATTATAATTATGAAAGAAATAGAATTTAAATATTTTTTCTAGGAATAATTTTAAGTATATTCCCTTAAAAACTTAAAATAGAATAAACATTTCCTAACATTTGGAGTAACTATGGAAAAAATTCAGTTTTCAGAGTCCATTAACTTTGATGTCATTTGAAATGCTGTTTACATATGAAATAACTACTTTGATTGTTCCCTAGGAAGTTAATTTGGTGTTTAAAGCAGTGAAATCAGTTTTCTTCCATATTTAAAATTACAGAGAGGGAAAAAGAGCAAAGGATAGCAGTACAGTAAACTACGATATTGAACAAATATAAGCCATGCTGCTTAATGTATGCTTACTCTGTGCTCTTGTTTTTATCTTCTAGTTTTAAGAAGTGAGACAGTACATAGAAGTTTTCCATATGTTACACCATTCCTGCAACTTGGTTAAAAACAAGCAAACAAAAAGTTCAGTAAAATATACCTGGGCAGTTGCCTAAAACCTGTATGGTGACTACCCAGAGAAGGTCCATGAAATACACATTTGCCAGCAGTGGTCCTTAACTAATGCTAAAATCATACCAGCAGGGGAAGCCTTAGGGTATTTTGAAGTGGTTGTTTGAGACTAATATTGTCTACTAGTGATTACAGAACATTGTATTAATGTGTTCTGTTACTGTAATTTTGAAAGTGATAAAATTTTGAAACTCAATATCATTGTTTTTAAAAAAATTTGCCTTTTAACTCCCATTCCTACTTTGAGATGTAGGAAAATGATTTTCTTGCTGCAATGGGGTTGTTGTAAAGAGAAATGACTATAGTAGCTACTAGTGTGGAGAGAGTTGCCCCCTTAAAAATGTCAACAATGAAATAATGTTTTCAAAAGGATTCTTAAAATTACACACTTAAAAACATAGATTGAAAATAAAATTGTCTTTGGGGCTTCTATACCTTTACTCAGCTCTATAGGATCAGTGTAAGGAAATGTACAAGCTGAAAATTGGAAAGCATGTTCAGTTTTAAAGGTAACTGAGTTTAAGAGAAGAAGTAATGGTGGAAAAACATGTGAAGTCAAATTTTTCCTAATAATAATGTCTATTTCGTGAGTTCAATGGATAATATAAGTCATTGACCACATTTTTTTTCTCATATGTCCCTTTAATTTCAACTATGAGTGTTAGGCTTATAAAAACTATTTGCACAACAAAGAAATTGAATGGAATCAATTATCAGGTCCAGGGGATAGCCATCTATTAAAACATACCATGTGTGTCATGAATCTAGTGAAGTGAATATTGCATTGTTACATTTCCTAGAGATGGTCTTCCACACTTGAGAAATTATAAAGTATTGAAAAAATTCCCAAGCCTTCCATATTGTAGAATATAAATCAATCAGCTGCCATATATATAAATAAATAGCATATCGCTCTCCTCTGATTTCTTAGGAAAAATGTTGAAGTTGCTTCAACCTAAGTAAAGCATGATATCTTACATTGTGTTTCTTTTCTTTGACATAGGAGTCTTTGATTTTCATAAGTATTTATGCCTATGAATTACCAAAGCAGTTTTTTCATCTTAACTTATGGTATCAGCAGGACTAGATGTTCTATACTAATTGACAAATTAGATGCACATTAATCACCAGGAACACATGGCATCTACCCCCAAATTTGGAAAGCACCCAAAATTGTCATTTGTGACTTTGGGACTGTTGACAAAATGGACAGTTTTTCTTTGCACAAGGCATGATGCCAGGGGCCTGGCAAATTGACACATTGAACCCTACCCATAAGAATGTATAGAAGGCATGAATATAATTTCCCAACCTGCATAGTAAGACATATATATGTTCTTATCACAACTTCTTTTCCCATCAGATTGCCAGTCCATTAGTGGCAGAAATCTAATTTCAATTTCTGACATGTCTCCTCACCTCAGTTCTTGAGATTTGTCCAAATTCCAAGGGGTGGCTGGTATCAAGGCATTGGCAGTGAATGGGTTGGTGGTAGGGGGAGATGCTTGTGGCAGGGCTAATCCTTCTTGTTCTCACATCCTCTGACCATGCACCAGATGTCTGATGAGATGTCCATCATCCCATATGGCTTTCAATTACATTTTTCTATAGGTTATCTCAGAAACATGCTGTGTTCACATCAGCCTGACACCTTGAGTTCTGATGCTGTCTTCCTTTTTGAGGTTGGCAATTATTGCTTCCAGGTTACACTAGGGAAAGGAAGTGGGTAAAATTTGAGCTTTCCCAAATCCCAAAACTATGTAGACTGACTGTGCCCCCCAGGAAGCAGAGTATTGGACCTTCCATCTCTGGATTCTATCCTGTAACTACTGTCTCTTCACTCCCGAGGCCAGATTCCTGTCTCTGGAGAAAGTTTCAGTCTCCTTAAATTCCCTTCTACACATTGTGGTTATACCTTGGAGTTCTCAATATATCCCTATGAGTTTAGACATTTAGACATCAAAATCCTGATTGCTTGTTTCTTTTCTGTGTGTGTTGACTTCTTTTATACTCCTGGTAATGAGGCATGAGGCACAGTTTAGTCTATCATGAGTGCTTTTCAATAGAACTTTTTGCAATGACAGCAATATTCTTTATCTGTGATGTATATATTACGATAGCCACTATACACATGTGACTGTTGAAGAATTTGCTATCAAGATTTGATCCATTCCACACACAGTTCCTCAGAGAGTATCTTCGTATGATTGCTTATTTAATTTTAATTGATTTAAATTTAAATTTCTACAGATGGCTACTTATTGGATAGCACAGGTAGCTGCTTAAATGTGGGGAAATGACAAAGAGGAGAAAAATCAGACATAAATAAATGGCTGTAATTGCAAAATATCCAGGCCTAAAAATAAATCTGAGAACTACAGTATAGCTTAACAGAATTGAATTTTACTCATTGCAACTCAGAGTCCCTTTTTTAAGAAATTGTCCCTTCTTCATTTATCCTATCTGACTAGAATTTCCTCTTGTGCTCCTGTATCGCTCAGTAATAGGTAGAGGTGAATGATTGGAGGTGAGAGGGTGACAAATTTAAATCTTTAGTTAAAGGTCTCTTATGAGTATGTTCGTTCATGACAACTCTCTCATCTTTCAAAGATGGCATCAGGTTGAAAAAGAAAGTCCAGAAACATGTCTTTTGGCCATCAGGAAGGGACCTTGGATGCATGCCAATCCCTAGGTCTCTTTTGGTTTGCTGTGGGCTGAGGCTGGACTGGTATGATGTCTGGGCAACTGCATAGCCCCTGCTGTTAATGGCGCACAGCAGGTGGGATGGCTCATCTGTTCCTCTTGATGACTCTAGTTATCTGTGTCTAGTACTCCCACTCTGGTCTCTTAGTTGAGAGGATTAAACTCCTAACTCTGTCGTATAGCACTTATGAGGATCTCTCACTCCACATACATAATTCTCCAGTGCTTTGGAGTCTACAGACTATAATAATGACCTCTGCCACGTTAGATGTGGTGGAGAAAAGGAACTTCATGCCCAGTCAGATGTTCTTGGGTTCTCCATTTTTATTTCTGGGATTTCTGTAATGAATTTTCTTAGCCCCTGCTTGTGTTTGGCTGAGGCCCAGAGAGAGAGTCTCTTTTTCAGGTTCTGTTTATTTGAATCTCCCTTTCCTCCCCTCTAAAGCCTTTCCTTTCTTCTTTCTGCCTGGGCAGAACATCTCTTAAATTTTATTATCAATGGATTACAGTAAACTTTTATGATCTGGATGGCCAAGCTTACATCTTAATATTTAAAGAGAACTTTTGGAATTTCTGACTTTCCTCTTTCAGCAAAGCCTGGCTTTCAAGATTGCTGTGTTACTGTATAATCATGCTTATTTTGGAAATTAAAAGCTGAGTATTGATTTTTTTTTTCTTCTCTTTGCTTTTCTGTATTAAAAATACAAAGGACATAACCAATAATTTAATAATGCCATCTATGAGGAGCTCTGGTAGCATAGTGGCTAAAGCACTTTACTGCTAACCAGAAGGCTGGCAGTTCAAACCCACCAGCCACTCCTCGGAAGGAAGGTTGGGCAATCCTACTTCCGTAGTGATACTGCC
>NW_006921720.1:464228-473518 GCF_000298275.1 Orycteropus afer afer
CTCTATAAATATATATATATATACTTTGCTGGTTTTTGTGTTTCTCTAGAGAACCCAATCCAACACAATGTCTTTAAAAAAATACAAGAGAAAATTATGAGACATCACTGATTCTCATTTAATAGTAAAATAAAAATCACAATTAAATTAATGAAAGTGTTTGGATAAGGAAACTCCTAAACTTGGTATATTATTGTTCTGACACAGAGCAACAATTACTGATTAGCTTCTTCTAGAAATGTTCAAATTTATAAGATTAAAAAAAATATTTTTCCATTTTACAATAAATTCTGAATTGTAAGTATTTATGTAATCTCTATCCTAATGATTACAGGTACTGAAATAGCAGTTTCTAACCTGTCTCCAAATAATTGACTATTAAACTATTTTAGACATCATAAAGTATATAAGTTTCTCAATCAAGAAAAGTAAGACATTTATTTTTGTATTATAGGAGGTCAGTAGGAAGCAAATTTAGCAAAATTGTAGTGAACTTTGCATGAGTATTTGCCTTAAGAAAGTCTGAAAAGCTCAGATTGCTTTGATATAATTAAAGAGCATTCATTCTCCCATAAATTGATTCCATTGTGATAATCCCTTGTAGTGTAGTACTTCTTCTTCTAGGTCAATTATCACCTGTGCTGTTCAATCAGATCAGTCAGTGGGAGAATAATAAAAAGACCTCAGGGGACCAGAAAGAATCCTATGAAGATATTCTTGGAGGAACTGTGTGTGGGACTTATCAAACCTTGAGATCAAATTCTTCAAGCCTGATTTTATATAAAGGAAAAGATAGTAACTTTGAATATTTCTACATGGAAATAATTTTCACAGCATTCTTGTTTTCTGGGCATCATTTTTTTATTATGTTGGCAAAGATAAATTCATAAACTGCTGTTTCATTTTAATTAACAAGGTGCTTAATGGTTAATTTTAAGATAGACCTCTGAAAGTAAAGATGCTATATATTTCGAGTTAGAAATTTTGTAGATGGCTTGATTTTGGACATTTTTTTTGGCAACACTTTCTTGGCATAGTGCCTAAGGCATTTAACTGCTAATCAGAAGGCTGGTGGTTCAAACCCACCAGCCACTCCTTGGAAGAAAGATTGGGCAGTTTACTTCCATGGTGATACCACCTCGGAAACCCAAAGGAGTCGCTATGAGTCGGATCTGACTCAATGGCAGTGAGTTTGGTGTTTTGGTTTTTTTTCCCCCTTATATTAAATAGTGTAAGTGGCAGATGACCAACTTTTTTTTTTTTTTTGAGTACACAAGTCAGTATTTCATTTACATTATATGTTCTTTTACAAATTCACAGAATGAGTTTGTATGCTTTTTCCCCCCACCCCCTTCTCATTTGTCTTCCCTTGGGGAACTACATCCTTTTTTAATATAGTTTGTTGGTGTCGATCTATAGTGGTAATTTTGTTAACAGTTTTCATCATTTTAATGAAATAGCATAGCTATTTGGTTAGTCATGATAGTGAACATGGTCTAGGAAGCAGGGGTACCACTGTACTCGGCCTCTGTGTCTTTGGCTCACTGCAGCAAACTGGACATAACTGTCACTTATTCTACTAGTGGGTGATATCATTGCTTGCCAGTTGTCTTTTAATTTTTATTGTTTGGAAAAACAGATGTCATTCAGCAAATTCCAGATTGCCCTGATTTCCAGACACATAACTAGCTCTTTGCTATTGAAGATGTTCAAAGCAGATAGGATTTGTAATCAGAGGGAATTGAGATTGAATTCTGGTCCCACCAATTAATATTCAAATAACTATATACAGGATATTCCATATATATAAATTGACATTTCATTATCTGAAAAAATTAGGTTAATAATATCTACCACTTAGAGTTATTATAAGGATTAAATGAATAGATAATAGATCTGAGCATAGATACTGATAAAGATTACTAAGCACAATATCTAGCTTAATGAAAACTCAAAATATAACTATTGCCATTTGTGTTGGATTTATAACTAAGCAATCAAATCCTAATTAACGATAGTTCCTGACTTGACAGGGTTTTGTTGTGATGACTCCATTGTAAATCAGTGAGGTTTTTTTTTTCCTATATATATATATATATATATATATATATATATTTAATTTATTATTTTTTTGTTGTTTTTTAATAAAGAGCACCATAATGAGGTCTTTAAAATTCTCTACTTAAGCACTGACATCTGTAAATACTTGTAACAGCTGAGTTGCAACTCAGTGAGGTTTTTTCATATATATATATATATATATATATATATATATATATATTTAATTTATTATTTTTTTGTTGTTTTTGTTTTCCCTCCCCTCCCCTTGTAACCAACAAAGAAAGTGTCCTTCCATATGTATAGCCTTTCCTTGATTTTTTACAATGATGTAAATCAGTTTTGAGGCAAGTTGAATACCTCAATTTTTGTTTCTCATTATTATTGCCTTTTATTATCAGTATCTTTATACATCTGATCTTTGTCTATGTGTATTGGAACCATTACAAATATCCTTAGAAATATATTTTAGTACATACCAAACCCAATCCCATTGAGTTGCTTCCAACTCATAGCAACCCTACAGGACAGAGCAGAACTACCCCATAGGTTTTCCAAGGTTGTAAATCTTTGCTGAAGCAGACTGCCTTATCTTTCTCCTTGGAGTGGCTGTTGCATTCAAACTACTGTTAGCAGCCAGATGCTTTAACCACTGTGCTACCAGGGTTCCTTTTTAATACATACATAAAAAAATACATAAAGCATATAAATTTACTCTAAGATGAAGAAGAGTTGGACAATGTTGACATTTTGTCACTTGTGGTAGTAGCTCCACTTGTGGAAGGTTCTCGATTATCTAGATTATCCCTGGGGATGGAGATGGTATTTCTACTGAGAAAATTAGTGGGAGTTGCCTGTATGATCCTTTCCTTCTTTTCTTCACATATCTTGCAGTAACATCTCACTGCTTCACTAATTTGCCTATCAACATTAGCAAAGTGATTAGTGTTTGGGTCCATGTTTTCAAGCAACTGAAGCTTCTTATTTAGTTTAGAAAAGACTTCAGCTAATCCTTTCACTGTGAAAGTTTTGACAACTTCTGTCCTCTTCCTCATTATTTCTTACCTCTTCAGCATTTCTTTCTGCTTCAAAAACCAAGCACTGATTCTGCCTCTTTATGAATGTAGGTCTGTTCTAGCATTCTTTCCCAAAATAAACACGTTTTGTCCATGTAGAAAACCTTATAATTAGTAATATTAACTATATACAATGCTGCAGCTTGTAACTTGCTGATGTTAAACAAATAAAAAATGGGCAGTGCTAAGTGTGGTTTGTCATAACTCAGATATGTCATAAATAGGGCATTACCTGGATATTTTAATTTTACTGAATAGTTTTCCAGTTTGTAACAGTTTTGCACTGAACACTATTTGTGTGTTTGGTAGTGAGAGTAAGACTGGGAAAGGTCAATACAAGAGAAAAGCAAGTTTTAGAAAAAATTAAATGAGACAGTAATCACTTAAAAATGTGAAAGACTATAAAGAATAGAAACCAATGAGAAAATACCAAAGAGTAACAAGGTTACATAAATCACATCACCACGCAAATTTTACATGAGTTTTCTACAATAAATAGATATCCTTGATTCATACATATGATTGTACGTTTCTCCATTGTTAGTTTATTTATTTTAGATCATTTATTTCATTAATGTTTTAAAGGTTTTTTGTTTATTTCATTTCAGCTGATCTCACTGAATGTGTGCATGTTTTAGGAACAAAAAATATTCTTACCTTATTGAATGCCATCTAGTTAGTAATGGACATAAACACATTTTAAAATAAGTGAAACAGGTAATTCAGAGAGAACATGGTTATTGATAATGAGATAAAAATATGTCAGAGTAAGAAAGTGGAAGGGAAGTAAATAGGAGATGTGTTTATTCCAACATTCAGTGAAGTTCCCCTAAAGAGATGTGATGTGATCTGACTTTGTGACTTAATGGTAAAGAAAGGCGTATTATAAATTGAACTGTGTTCCCCAAAATGGGAGCTCTGGTGGCATAGTCCCTAAGGCATTTGACTGCCAACCAGAAGGCTGGAGGTTCAAACTCACCAACCATTCTTTGGAAGGAAGATTGGGCAATCTACTTCCACAAAGATACTGCCTTGGAAACCAAGGAGGGATGGCTATGAGTCAGATAAATTCCATGGCAGTGAGTTTGGTTTTTTTCTTTTGGTTCCCCAAAATATGTGTTTAGTTTGCTAGATCATAATCCTCAGGTTTATGTAATTATCCCCCATTTTGTAATTTGATGTAATTATCCTTTGTGTTGTAAATCCTGACCTCTATGCTGTTAATGAGGCATTTATGTTAAAGAGAAAGGATGTAATCTATAGGATTAGGTTGTAATTTGAGTCAATCTCTTTTGAGACATAAATGAAATTAAACAAGCAAGCAGATATCAAAGGAACCTACCACTACCAGAAAGAAGTACATCCTTTGGACCTTGAGTTTCTGCACTGACAAACTCCTAGACCCAGGGGAAGATTAAGACAAATGGAAATCTCTAATGAATGGGAGCTCTGGTAGCATAGAGCCTAAGGCACTTGACTGCTAACCAGGAGGCTGGCGGTTCAAACCCACCAGCCACTCCTCGGAAGGTTGGGCAATCCTACTTCCGTAGTGATAACTGCCTCAGAAACCCAAGGAGGGGTCGCTAGGAGTCGGGGCCGACTCTATGGCAAATAACAACAACAACAATGAACACATCTGGGTCCACAGATGTTGAAAGGGGACAAACACCTTCCCCAGAGCTGACCGAGAAAGCAAGCCTTTTCCTAGTGTTGGAACTCTGAGTTTGGACTTCTAGCCTCCTAAAACGAGACAAGATCAATTTCTGTTTGTTAAAGGCATCTGCCTGTGGTATTTCTGTTATAGCAACACTAGAGAACTGAGACAGAAAGGAATGACATAGGTAACTAGCATATATAATAACATAGCAAAGGTATTACCTCAGACCTGTTGACCCCAAATCTTTAAACTATAGGCCTAGGCATGTGCATTTTTATTAAAAAGTTTCCTAGAGGATTCTTATGCATACCTAGGGGTCAGCACAGAAGTTTCAAATAATAATAATAATAATAATACGTGAATATGAAAATTATTGTTTTAACAAGAAGCTTTTGTTTATAATGAAATTTTTTTATACTCTGCTTATTTGGGACCACAGATTCTAAAACATCCAACCCTACAATGTACATAAGCTCTTCCCTATTAGGGTGGGCAATCTACTTCTGTAGTGATACTGCCTCGGAAACCCAAGGAGGGATCGCTATGAGTCAGGTCCGACTCGACGGCATGTAACAACAACAAGGTAACCTGCTCTGTGATTAAACATTTCACATTTCATTGACACTTCAGGCCAATACATGTGACCAGGCTGGCATATCTGCTTGTTATATTACTGCCACTGAGAGAAAAAAGAGCCGTGAAAACAAGGTAATTCCAAAGTGTAAACACAACTAATTTGTTCCTAGAAATTTTCCAAGATCAGTATTTCACACAGCTTTTATAAAACCATATAGGTATAATACTTGGGATGTAGTGATTTATTTTGAATCCTAGCAGAAGGGGATGCACATTCATGTTTTGGCTGACACAAGTTTAATATTTTGTCATATATTTATGAGAAACTGAAAATGCATGCAGTAGCTGCTGGTGGTAGATTGATTACATTTGTTTGTATTTAAATAAGCTGTTCCTTTAGCATCCGTTAACATCCGTAGATTCCTTTGTATTAAAAAGGAATGTCTTATTTGGAGACCTGAATCAGACCTGAGGGCATGGACACACAGAGAGAATACACTACTCTAGAGCTGTGAGTGAGAGTGGGAAACTAAGAGGGGGAATGATGGTGATTGACATCATCACCCAAGCAGTTGAGCACAACAAATGACAAAGGATGCTCAATGTCCCGTAGTCCTACTGCCCAGTTTTAAGCAGTATTTGGTGACAACAGCATGGAAAATAGGAGACAACTGAGACCACCTCCCCAGAAGGCTGGTTAGAGATTCCAGCAGAGAGCATTCTCCACTACTTGTATACCAACCAATTGCCTTTGTTGTTGTTAGGTGCAATCAAGTTGCTCCCAACTCATAGCAACCCTATGCACAACAGAATAAAACTTTGCTCAGTCCTGTGCCAGCCTCACAATCCTTGCTATATCTGAGCCCATTGTTGCAGCCACTGTGTCAGTCCATCTTGTTGAGGACCTTCCCGTTTTTCGTCAACCCTCCACTTTACCAAGCATGATATCCTTCTCCAAGGAATGGTCCCTTCTGACAGCATGACCAAAGTAGGTGAGATGGTGTGGCCATTCTCGCTTTCAAGGAGCATTCCAGCTGCACTTCTTCGAGGACATAATTACCTTTGCATCAGCTCTAACTCACGACAGTTCCATGTGTCTCAGAATAGAACTCTGCTTCATCAAAAAAAAAAAAAAAAAAAAAACAACTCACTGCCATCAAGTTGATTCCAACTCATAGCAACACCCATTGGGTTTCTGAGGCAGTAAATCTTTATGGAAGTAGATTGCCTCATCTTGCTTCTACAGAGTGGCTGGTGGTTCAGTTTGAACCACCAACTAGTAGTCAAATGCCTTAGGTGCTATATATACCACCAGAACTCCTATATTTTCAGAAGTAGATGGTAAGGTCTTTTTTTCTGACGTACCTCTGGGTGGACTCAAATCTCCAAACTTGGGTTAACTCTCACATCAGGTTAACCATTTGCATTCCCCACAGACTCCTGTATATGTGGAGTGCTGCCTGTTTTCAAAGGTATCTCTACTTTTTTCTGTTATTGTTATCATTTAAAGTGAAGAAATTTATGTAATGCTGTAGCTCTCATTTGGAAAACTATAAAACACACCAATATATACAAATTCTTTTACACAAAGAGATAAAAGAAGAATTAAGTGAAAATGATATAATCCCACCCTAATGGAGAGCCAAGGAGCCCTGGTGGTGCAGTGGTTAAAGTGCTTGGTTGCTAACCAAAGTGTCTAAAGGTCAACAGTTGAAACCGACAAGCTGCTGTGTGGGAGGAAGATGTGACAGTGTGCTTCCATAAAGATTTACAACTTCAGAAACCCTGTGGTGCAGAAGTTCTACTCTGTCCTGTAGGGTAGCTATGAGTCAGGATCAACTGGATGGCAATGAGTTTGATCAGGGCCACATATTTATACAAATAATGCAAAAGCACATACAGATGTGTGGTCGGGAGGGGGGTTGATTTTCTGAATGTGGACTTTAATATGGAGACAGTACAAAAGTTCCAAATTCAAAATAGCTGTGGCCACAGCAGATTTTTGGCTAGTAATCTTGTAAATATACAACAAAATATTAATGGTCCTTAAAGGAAAACAGTATATGTTTTTTCTCAAGTACGTATATTTATTTTCAAAGCAATCTCAGCTTTATTTTTTTCTTCATTTATTAAAGTCAATACCCAAACCCAAACCTACTGCTGTCAAGTCAATTCCAACTCATAGCGAACCCCATTGGGTTTTCAGGCAGTAAATTTTTACAGAAGTAGATTGTCCCATCTTCCTTCTGCAGAGCAGCTGGTGGATTTGAACCACCAACCTTCTGGTTAACAGTCAAATGCCTTAGGCACTGCACCACTCGAGCTCCTTATTAAAGTCAGTACAAAAACTCAACACATTGTCGTGGAGTCATATGTGACTCATAGTGACCCCTCCTTGGGTTTCTGAGGAGGTATCTCTACAGAAGTAGATTGCCCAAGTTTCCTTCTCAGAAGTGTCTGGTGTGTTTGAAGCACTAGCCTTCTGGTTACGTCAAATGCCTTAGGCACTACACTACCGGAGCTCCATATTAAAGTCAATAGGAGACAAAAAGTAGTCTATACTATTTGAGTTGGATTCAACTTAGCGTTTCCCAATCATAAACCAAAAAACACCTAACTCACTGTCATTGAGTCGATTCTTACTCATAGCGACCCCCTTTGGGTTTCCAAGGCGATAAATCTTTATGGAACTATATCTCCCAGTTTTCCTTCCATGGAGTGGCTGGTCGGAAGGAAATTTAGAGAGTGTGAAAGAGAGCTGGGTGATAAAGTTTTTCTCTTCTTACTCCTACTGTAAACAACAAAACTTATATTCAGAGTTATTTAAATATTTTTATATCTTTTTCCTGCCTGTCTACCACCATTTGAATAGTTTTTGCAAAATAAAAACAAATACAAAACTCTTTTACAAATCATTAGTTAGTAATCATGGAATTGAGGAAGTTTTGGTCTTTTTCCATCTTTATAACTAAGATAATACATGTAAGATATTTTAGATTTAGTGTGTAGGTATTCCATACAATACTTGAAAGGCTTAAATACGCTTTAATGGATCTCTTTAATGCCATACAGAAGTAAGAGTAAATGTAATACCAAATCATAAAAAGCATTCTTAAATGATTTCAATAACCAGTGAAACTTGCCTTTATGAAACTGTCATTTCTTTTTGTCAGCAAGAAAATGGCCTCTGACTAAATCTTACAGTGTTGAAAAGGGTACAGTATTAAAACCAAGAATTCAATTCCATTACATAGATTTTTCACAGCCAACGACTATAATGTAATTTCAGATTAATGCTTGGGACAAGGCTGACAAATAAACAGAAATCACTGCTCCTTCCAGCCATCCTTTCCAAAGGCAGACATCAATCACCACTGGGGCATTCTCCCCCACCCAACTCAAATGAGGCCCCACAGTCATGTTCATTAAAGAGCTCCAGGCCATCACTACCAATTGATCAGAGTAGGCACATAAAGTGAAGCCTACTCGCCCTCCCAGTATTAGTGTACATCTTCATGAGATAATTTAATCACAGGGAAGGAGGAAAAAAAAACTTTTCTATTTGCAAGGTGTTTGTAGCTATGATTATAGTTCTGCCTCTTATCTCAAATTAGCAGAACATCTTGAAAACTTAATTTTTTACTTAATGACCTCATTTTTTATCACATCTTGGTTCAGAGCTTTTTTGATTGAGAACTTGCAAAACAATAGGACCAAAGCAAGTACATTTATCTCCTATGCTTTGAAAGCAGTTTAAATTGGCTCTTTATTACTGTTGTTGTGCTTCAAAAAAAAAGAGAATCAGGAGTTTCCAGGATCAAATGCCACAGCCACAGGCCACTAGAAAAATCCTCCTTTTCACAATTGTCCATTGTCCAACCATCCTCTAAAGATGGAAATGATATTTAATTATCTATATACAT
>NW_006921720.1:473723-476205 GCF_000298275.1 Orycteropus afer afer
TCTGTAAAGATTTACAGCCGAGGAAACCCAATGGGCAATACTATGAGTCAGAATTGCCTCACTGGCAGTGAGTTTGTTTTTTGTTTATTTCCCCAAAATATTAGAACCTCTTAATGTTTCTGTCCTGTTAGTAAGAATGCATATAAAACAGAGAGGATCTATAATCAACTAAAGTACAAAAAAAAAAAAAAAAAAAATCAATAAAGATTTCATGGTAATATTTTAGGACATTTAGAACCACTCAAATTCCTTTCTGTTTTCCTTATTGGATCCAGGCTGATGCAGTTGACTGTGAAATATAAAATATATTAATATTTGTTTACTTTCTGGATATATTTATAGGTGGTTAAGAGTTTACATACTATTTATATCACTATTGGCCTTCATTTCCATAGAGTATTTAAGATAGATCTGCAATTTCTTGGAATATCTTGAATTTAGCCTTTTAGTAATATTATTGAAAATGTTCAATAATATTCAATCTATATTATTCTTTACTTATTCAATGTATATACTGTCCAAATAGTCTGAGAAACTGGACTATATCAATATGACTATCTGAACACAGGATTGGAGACTCATTAACAACCTGCCATATGCAGTTGACACAATCTTGCTTACTGAAGGGGAGGAGGACTTAGAGCACTTATTGATGAAGATCAAAGAGTACAGCCTTCAGTATGGATTACAACTCCACATAAAGAAAATCCTCACAACTGAACTAATAAGCAACATAAAGGTAAATGGTAAAAAAGATTGACATTGTCAAGGATTTCATTTTACTTGGATCCACAATCAGTACTCATGAAAGCAGCAGTCAGAAAACTGAATGACATATTGCATTGTGTAAACCTGGTGGAAAAGACCCCTTTAAAGTGTTCACAAGCAAAGATGTCACTTTGAGGACTAAGGTTTGCCTGATCCAACCCATAATATTTTCGGTTGCCTCATATGCATGTGAAAACTCAACAATAAATGAGGAAGACAAAAAAGAATTGATACCTTTGAGTTACGGTTTTGGTGAAGAATATTGAATATGTCATGGACTAACAGAAGAAGGAACAAATCTTTCTTGGAAGAAATGCAGCCAGAATGCTCCTTAGAAGTAGGGATGGTGAGATTTTGTCTCAAGTACTTTGGACATGTTATCAGGAAAGACCAGTTTCTGGAGAAGGACATCATACTTGCAAAAGTAGAGAGTTGCGTAAAAGAGGAAGACCCCCAGAGATGGATTGATACAGTGGCTGCAAAAATGCAATGATTGTGAGGAAGGCGAGGACTGGGCAGTGTTTTGTTCTGTTGTGCATGGGATCATTATGAACTGGAAATGACATGATGGCACCCAAGAACAACAACACTGAAAATGTTATTGAGTAATTATAAGGATTGTTTAAGTAATTGAAAAAATTGAAAAATTATATTTAAGATGTAATATTGTGAATTTACTTTAAAACGCATAAAAATAAGTGGATTCTCTACTCGTGTGGAGCAAAAGAGAACATAGGAAATCAAAGGCTCAAAGAAAAAAGTAGTTCACAGCACTAATCGTTTCTTTTAACCTGAGACCAGAAGAACTAGATGGTGCCTGGCTATCTCTACTGAACATTCTAGCCAGGGATGCAATTGAAGGCCCTGGATAGAATGAGAGAAAAATATAGAACAAAATTCAAATTTCTAAAAGAGTCCATACATACAGGATCAGTAGAGACTAGAGTGACTCACAAGACTATCACCCTAAAATAACCTTTTAACTTACAATTGAAGCTATTACTTTTAGTCACCTTTCAGGTGAATGATAGATAGGCTTATAAAATAAGTGAGTAATGTGCTACCTTAAACAATCAAGTATATGAGACTAAACATTCAACATTTTCCCAAAAGCAAAGATGATAAAGTCAGGACGGGAAAGG
The DNA here is from genome assembly GCF_000298275.1 of Orycteropus afer afer. NCBI lineage: Eukaryota > Metazoa > Chordata > Mammalia > Tubulidentata > Orycteropodidae > Orycteropus > Orycteropus afer. The sequence continues at coordinate 475,634 of NW_006921720.1, forward strand.
AAGCTAGGTCAATGGAAATAGAACAAACAGAATGGAAATAATGAGAATGCTGACACTGTGAAAATTGTAACCAATATCATGGAATAATGTTTATAAAAATTGATAAATAGGAATCTAATTTGCTGTGCAAACTTTCTCCTAAAATGAAATAAACTATTATTAAAAAAATAAATGGATTCATGGAAAGATTAAGAGATGGCTAGAAGCATAGTAAAATGTTAATAGTAAATTTAAGGTAATGGGTTATATCACTGTTTACTATAAAATCCTTTCAACTTTGTTCTATGTTTGAAAATTTTCATAGTGAAATGTTGGAAATGTCTAATTTTGCTGACTTTGAAACAATTTGCCCTCTTTTGTTAATGCCCAGAATCAATGATTTAGAGCTCATAATCAGTATTTTTTGTTCCTCTTAATTTGGTAAAAATTAACAAGGAAGACAAGGTTAAATACAGTTTAAAAAATGTCTCTTAACCTACAGATTGGGAAAAAATATTTGGTAATAACATATCTGACAAGGGACTTATCTCTAGAATTTATAGAACACTCCAACACCTCAATAACAAAAAGAC
>NW_006921720.1:477220-518240 GCF_000298275.1 Orycteropus afer afer
TGCTGTATGAAAAGTGAATTTACTCTGTAAATCTTCACCCAAATCCTAATAAAAAATAAATAAATAAATAAATAAATAAATAAATAAATTAAAATGTCTCTTATAAACTATCACTCTTTTGTGTGTCATCAGTGGACTATAATGTCAATATTTTGGTTGCACCATAGTCTACTCACAAATGTTTAAGATTCAAAATTGAAATTTTAAGTTATCATTATTATTTACTAATACTTTAGCATACATTTTGGATGTAAGTGCTGACCTTTCCTGTTTCAAAGACTTAATTAATGTTTTTAAAAGACACCTAAAAATATTAAAATACAAGAAGCCTGATTCATTGAGATTTGTATATTGCCATTGAAATACTCCATGTAAAGGGGGCCTTAACATAAAGTTTATAAGTGGAGAATTGTCAATATATGTTGCTAGTACATTTTGATAACCTATTTGGGCATTCATATTTTATGTATGAACAGCGTTTGAACATTTTAACCATAAATCATTATGAAGCACCATCTGCATTTAATTTTAAAGGTAATAAAATACAAGAATGGTATCTCCTGAAATATCGGGGGATAACATGGTATTATTGAAGCATCAAGGCTTGTGAACCCCATATATTATATAACTTTAAGTGTTGTTTTAAAAGTTTTGCCCTGTTTTTAGTTTTGGGCCACTTAGAGAATAATGCAAACCTGATTATCATTCTCAAGTGAGCTTTCAAGAGTTCATTACAAGTTAAGAAGAGAACAGCATGCTCTAGGAGGCAGCTATTTTTAACAGTACCAAATTTGAATTCACCTACTTTAAGCCTTTTCACTGTTTTTAGAAAATATTTCTATCAATAACTTTTAAATTATGAATCTCTTGAGGTCACAGGTCATTTTCATACTGCAATGACAGGACATTTTTGCCTTCTGTTGAAATTCATGAAGCCCCAGTTCTCTGCACTAAAAGAACAGCCTAAATATTAGGCTACGTATTTGCTCTAAATAAATTTCAAAATGTTCTATTTAACCAGGAGTCCACCACCATGTACACACTTGCTTCGATTTAACCAAAGGCTGCTAAGAATTTTCACCATATGAAAATCTTGCTTTATGGCAGTGTTTGTTTCCTAGAACTGCCATAACAAATGCCACAAATTGGATTGCTTAAAACAACAGAAATTCATTCTCTCAACAGTTGTGGAGTCTAGGTCATGTTCTCTTCTCTCTCTTTTTTTTTTTTTTTTCTCCACACATATGCTCGTTTGAAGAATTATGGAGTTAAATAGTCCATGTTTTAAATTCCAACTTTCTCTCAGAAAGTCAGAGGCCTTCCAGGGAGCAGATGGACATGTAACGGGTTTAATTGAAACTAATTTAATGAATGGACTATTTAGAGATGTGGGCAAAGTCAAGGGGATCAACTTGAGATGGGAAGCATTCAGGGACTAGCAACAGGGAGAAGCTTTTACTACTCCCTAAACCTGAGAGGGGAAGCTCTGGTAGTGTAGTGCTTAAGGCACTTGAATGTTAACCAGAAGACTGGCGGTTCAAACCCACCAGCTACTTCTTGGAAGGAAGGTTGGGCAATCTACTTCCATAGTGATACTTCCTCAGAAACCAAAGGAGGGGTGCTATGAGTCAGGTCCAACTTGATGGCACATGACAACACAACAGACCTGAGAGGAAAGAGCTCTGGTGATGTAGTGCCTAAGGCATTTGACTTCTAACCAGAAGGCTGATGGTTCAAACCCACTAGCCACTCTGTGGAAGCAACACTGGGCAATCTATTTCTGTAAAGATTCACTGCCTTGGAAACCCAATGGGGGTCGCTATGAGTCATAATCAACTTAATCGCAGTGGGGTTGGTTTGTTTAGATCTGAGAGGCAAACCGAAAACCAAACCAAGCTCACTGCCACTGAGTCAATTCTGACTCATAGTGACCCACACTGGGTTTCCAAGGCTGTAAATTTTTAGGGAAGTAGATTGTCCCATCTTCCTTCCCTGGAGCAGCTGGTAGCAAAGGGGTAGCAAAGGGGAGGAATACTACAGAATCTGGGTCTTAGAGAAATAACCATTGCCCTCTATTCAATTCCAACACATAGTGACTCTATAGGACAAGGTTGAACTGCTCCATTGGGTTTCCAAGGTTGTAATCTTTACTGAAGTAGGTTTCCACATCTTTTTCTCACAGAACAACTGGAAGATTCCCAACAACAACTTTTCAGTTGCCGCTGAGCACTTAACCACTATACCACTAGGGCACTTTTAGAGAAATAACCAAAACCAAACTCACTACCATCAAGTTGATTCAGACTCACAGTTACCCCCATTGGGTTTCTAAGGTAGTAAATCTTTACAGAAGTAGATTGCCTAGTCTTTCTTCCACAGATTTGCTGGTGAGTTTGAACCACCAACCTCTGGTTACCAGTCAGATGCCTGAGGCACTGTGCTCCAGAGATCCTTTAGAGAAAAGTACCTGCTACTAAAATTATGATCCAGTGGGGAGGATGATGGGAGGCTTGGAGAGTAAGGAATAAATGTCCTAGTTACCAATTCAACAGGGTGCTGGCAAGGAAGAGAGCCAAGATGTAGAATAGAGTGAAATGAAATATACAATTTAAAGGCCCACGGACAAGTCCTGAGACATAATAAGCACTCATTAAAAGCTGATATTATTATATTGATACGTAAAAATTAATTTTATTTTCTATGTATAGAAATGTCCACACATGTTGTCAGTTGCTGTAGCGTCCATTCTGACTCATGACAACCCCATATGCTACAGAGTAGAACTGCTGCAAAGGGTTTTCTTGGCTATAATCTTAATGGAAGCAGATTGCCAAGCCTTTTCTTCCAAGGTACTTCTGGGAGTGTTCAAACAGCCAACCTTTATGTTAGCAATTGAGTGCAAACCCTTTTTCTCACCTAGTGACCTTAAATTCAAGGAGCTCTGGTGGCACAGTGTCTAAGGCATTTGACTGCTAACCAGAAGGTTAGTAGTTCAAACCTACCAGCTTCTCATGGGGAAGAAGATGAGGCAATCTACTTCTATAAAGATTTATCAACTTGGAAACCCAATGGGGTCATTATGAGTTGGAATTGATTTGATGGCAGTGAGTTTGGTTTTTGGTTTGATCTTATATTTACTCACAGATATTCAATTATAATTAAGATTGTTTTGAAGAAAGGATTTGCTGTCCACTGCAATATCAGTGACAAAAACAAATTAAACAGTTGTATTTTTGTTATGGTCTAGCCTATTAGAACTGTCTGTTGAAATTTGTCATAGAACCAAGCTGAACAAAAGATAAAAGAATTTGTCAAAAGATAAAATTGATTGTGCTCTATAAATATTTTCTATCTTAGCACATATCTAAGGAGCTCTGGTGGCACAGTACCTAAGACATTTGACTGAAAACCAGAAGATTGGTGGTTCAAACCCACCAGCTGTCTGTAGAAGGAAGATTGAGACAATCTACTTCCTTAAAGATTTACTGCCTTGGAAACCCAATGGGGGTTGCTATGAGTTGGAATTTATGCAGTGGGTTTGGTTCTTTTGTTTTCTGTCTAGCATGTATCTATTGTATATACAAATATATTACAATACTGTGGCAGTTAAGGTTGTGTGTCAAGTTGGCTGATACATGAGTTTTAGTTGCTTGTCATCTGGATATAGTTATTCCTCATGATGAGATTAGATGTGGTGTAATTACCTGCATGGTGGACTCTGCTGGGAATAGCTAATTCATTGAGGGGGAGTTGCCTTCAGGGTGTGGCCTGCTTCCAGTGTATATGGAGAAGCTTTGGGAAAGGCCTCTACCTTTCTGGCTCATTTTGGATCCTGCATTTGGCCCATGATCATCTCCAGTTCCTAGACTTGAACCAGTGGCCTGCCTTGTTGCTTGCTGATCTTGAGATTGTTGCCTGTGAAGCCTGTGAGCCAACAATCTGCTGTTTACCTGCCAATCTTTGATTCATCAGCAGTGAAAGCCAGCAGCTGCTTTAGTCAGGAGAAGCCTCCAGCTTGCTCCAGTAGTCCAGGAACAAGGGGCAGAGTTGAAAGCAAAGGTCAAGGGGCCCCTATCCAGCCCCTAGAGCCAGCATCCTGAATTTGAACTTCTAGCCTAGTCTGCCCTAAATACTGTAAACTTGGATTCTAGCTTCCTAAACTGTAAGAGAATAAATTTGTTTATTAAAGCCATCCACTTGTGCTATTTCTGTTGTAGTAGGATTAGAGAACTAAGACAAACTCCATAGTTAAATATTTTTTGTTACATTGAGATTGAATAATTTTTTTCGTGTGTGGGGATGAATGTATATATGTGTGTGCATGTGTGTGTATTTGGAAGAGAAACTATTTCAAATATATGCTATTTATTAATGTAACAATGATACTCAGAGAAAAACAATTGAGTTTATTGCTAACAGTTAACATGTGCAATTAACATGAGCCGATTAAATAAAGTCCATAACATAGTTTCACATAAGCATGAAATGAATTAAGTAACATTTAAAAATTATCAAGGAATGCAATTTTGTTGTTCAAAATAAATTCATCAAGTGGTTATAATTATGTTAACTGATAAAGAAGAGTGAAATCGGGTGAATTAGACCAGCAGTGGTAAGGGTCTGTAAGAGATGAATTATTCTGACCATCAACCTCCCTCTACCCTGACAGAGAAGGAGCCTGTCCAGGGCCTCAGGAGGGATGAATTAATGTTCCCTTTGTCTTGCTTCACCCCAGTCCATGGTTGATGAGGTTGACACAAGGTCAGACTATCTAAGGCAGTAACAATGGAGAGCTGAACAGGAAGGTCATAGAGCTTGAGGAGCAAAGCTGTGCAAGAGGGAGAATAGACTCATGTCACAGAGAGAGGTAGAGATAAGAGCCCATGCAGCCTTAGAGGTAGGATGGGGGCCAAAGAGATAGAGACTACCTGAACATTTTCTTCATAGGCTCAATTATAACTTCTACATTTAAGATTCATGAGATTGTAAAACAAACAAAAAAAAACCTCTGTATATTAAACAGATTTGAGGCACTTTTGCTGTGTGGTCCCTTTCTTTACAACAAAAAGTTAGAATTTATAGGTTAGCATTAAATAAATAAATAAATAAACCTAAACCCATTGCCATTAAATCAATTCCAATTCACAGTGACCCATAGGACAGAGTAGAACTACTCCACAGAATTTCCAAGGCTATAAAGCAGTCTGTCACATCTTATCTCCTATAGATGGGTTTGAACCACTTACCTTTCAACTGCTGATCTTTCATTTAGCCAAGATCTTTAACCACTGTACCATGAGAGCTCCTTGTATTAGTATAAAGAGAAATAAATACCGTCTAGGCTAGATTATATCCGTTTTTCTCCTTCTGAATTTATAAGAAATTAAAAGATTTCCCTAGGCCCCTAAGAGTATCATGAGCCTTTGTGACTTCTGTACCCAAATGGTTGGGTCTGTCTTAAGTTTCCTCAAGTCATTCCTGACCCCTGTTCTCAGGTGATCCCTACCTAAGAAAATGCCATTCTCCAAAGAAATTTCTAAAGTACTCAGTTTATGGATGCATAAAATCTGTCACATTTGCAGAAGTTTGGATCATATCACATTATTGGATTAAAAAATAAATAAATAAACCACCAACAGACACATTAAAGAGATCTAGCACATAAAAGATTCTTACCACAGGTATCTGTACAGTAATATTTCATGAATATATATTTTGATTGATTTCAAGCATAGTACATTAAGAACAATATAATAACTTACTCTTGATACATATCAGATTTGAAGCTTCATTTGATTTCACTTAAAAATAATTTTCTCTTTACAGAAAATCAAGTGAATATTTCACACTTCCAGATGGTATCTTATGAAATTCTAAAACCAAACTATTTTTTAGAGCTCGATTAATGTCAATGCCTATTATCTATTATCAGTCTGTACCTAATGTCTTTTCTTAATACCGTTAATATCAGAAAAAAGTCATTATAACTCATTCATTGGAACAGACACTAGCTTTTTGATGAAAGGAAATGCATTCCACATGCTCCTTTTAGGTAAGGGTTTGTTTAAAATGTAGGTTGTTCTACTTTAAAGCTTAACACTGGACATTTTGAACCTTTTGCTTCATTGACTGCATTCATTCTAAAATACCTTTCAATAAAACAGGAGATAATTGTAATACCTTGAAGCAAATGAGATGTTATCCAGAATGAGGTACAGATACTTTAGACCTGCTGCTATTCCAGCTAGTTAATAGCAAATAACATTTTTACTGGTCACACTGATATTTTTCCTTTTCCAGTTGAGATGGAGTATTGCATACTAATCATATTCTAATACATTTTGCAAGTGGGAAAATGTGTATTAAGCTCTATCACACTATTCTAAATTACTTTAACTTTGCAAAAATTATAATAATTACATGACATGGTGCTTTCATCCCATGCAGAAATGTATCAGATTTAAGAAAATAATTTAACATAACAATAAGATTGCTTGAACACTAAATGGATGTTTTCCCACTAATGAATCTGCTGGTGGAGTCAGGGGGCTTAATAAAAGCTTAATATTAGCTTCCTCAAGCTTCAGAAATTTTCAGTATTTAAAATGTGCCTCACCATTTCAGCAGGAGGTGCTGAGCCTGTTGCTGTGGATGCCTACGATGAGAGGAGAAAGCAACTTTTTTTCTAAATCATATTATTTGAGGGTGATTTGGAAGGAATATTATTTCTATCAAGGTTACAGCATCTGTATTAAAATATTAAACTAGGATACATTATTTGTGTCAAACTGCATATGTAAAAGAAAATTTCTTTTGATAGAAATGACCTAAATGTAATATTTCTCTTGAAGAACTACTTCAGATAGATGAATTTCTCTTTTGGTGAAGATCATTATACCCTCTGGTTTCTGAGAAGCTGAAAACCACTATGCTCTTGAACCTTCTTCATTTTATTCTTGCTCATCTCATTCTTATTGCTCTTTTCTCTTTTCTTTTAAATCTTACTTTAAAGATGAGGAGGATAGTAATAGCTAACACTTATTAAGCACTTACTAGATGCTGTCAACTGTCACTGTTGCTTTAAAATACTACATTCTTAATTTTTACAAGAAGCACATAAATGGATCCCCTTATTAGCTATAACTTATAAACAAAAACCAGAAGCACTGGTGATACTGTAACTTACCATATGTCATGCTACTAAGTGGACATTGAATTTGAACCTAAGTGGTCTAGCTCATTCTGTCAACTCCTTCCTTATCAGGAGGCCATAGTACGTAAAGCATTTGACTGCTAACCAGAAGGCTGGCAGTTCAAACTCACCAGCCACTTCTCAGAAGGAAGGTTGAACAATCTACTTCCATAATAATACCACCTCAGAAACCCAAGGAGGGGTCACTATGAGCAAGATCCAACTCAATGGCAGTGTGTTGTGTTGCACTGTTACAAGTATAGTGAGGAGAGTATAATCAAAGATGTTGTTGTTGTTGTTGTTATGTGCCGTTGAGTCGGACCTGACTCACAGCGACCCCTCCTTGGGTTTCTGAGGCAGTATCACTAGGGAAGTAGATTGCCCCATCTTCCTTCCAAGGAGTGGCTGGTGGGTTTGAACCACCAGCCTTCTGGTCAACAGTCAAGTGCCTTAGGCACTACGCTAATCAATGATATAAGTACTGTTTTTGTTTTGTTTTTAAAGTGTTCTGAATATTATCTTTAACCTGAAGTCTTATCAGAAGAATCAGGGAAAGAAAGTGCATGCCCTAGAAGCCAGTTTATTCCCTTGATTCTCTTTGAATGTTATTAAATATGTCTAGTCCCATGTTGGGAGCTTTGGTAGCATAGTGGCTAAGACACTTGCCTGCTAACCAGACGGCTGGTGGTTCAAACCCACCAGCCACTCCTCGGAAGGAAGGTTGGGCAATCCTACTTCCGTAGTGATACTGCCTCGGAAACCCAAGGAGGGGTCGCTATGAGTCAGGGCTGACTTGACGGCACATAACAACAACAACAACAGTCCCATGTTGGTGTTGTGAGTTTACATTTCCTTGACTGGCTGACTGTGCAACCACCTTTGCTGTCTTCATTTTGGGTGGTTCTCAGTATTCAGCTCCTTGCCCTTATTACCATCTTTTACATTGAGTTTGTTTTTTCTCAATGTTATACCATCTGCTATTTGGGTTTATCTGATGCCCCTCTTTTTTGCTGATGTGCTTTTGCTAAGTAGTTAAAGAAGATCCAGCTACAGTTTTTTTTTTTTTTTTTTTTTTTTACATATACAGTGTTTTTATAATGCTTCCAGTTTAAAAAAAAAAAAAAAAATCCCAACCTACTGCCATTGAGTTGATTTCTACTCACAATGACCCCTACTGGGTTTCCAAGATGATAAATGTTTACAGAAGTAGATTGCCCCATCTTCCTTCCACAGAGTAACTGGTGGGTTTAAACCACCAACCTTCTAGTTAGCAGTCAAATGCCTTAGGCACTATTCCACCAGACCCTTTTCTCCATCTGCTATAGAACTGGAGGGAATGAACTAGAATCAATACCAGCATACCAATGCAGAAAACATGGAAAATTTAGGAGCAGTCCTGGTTCCTACCCTAGTTTCAGAGTCTTAGACTTAGGGATGTTTCCATCATTTCCTCACCTTAAGGTCAGACAACTGATCATGGAAATTGAATTTCTGGGGATGAGCGCTCTCTGAGAGCTTGTCTTCCACTGTAGTTTTCTACTTGGAACTCTCTTCTGCCTTCTCTTTGATTTCGTAAAATAATGAAAAGATTTTGCAGAGGAAAAGTTAACTGTTCTAGTTCTCTTTAAAACTTCCTGCCCTTCATATTCTGTGGTAGAATTAACCACACTAAGTCTCCATTATGGTCTATACATTCTTTCGTATTTTCTACCCAGTCCAGATCTGTCCCTGCCAGGTCTCTGCACTCTTATAGAATGAGGGCAATTGATGCTATTTTTAACTTTCTAGATCACAGATTTATAACCCAAGACCTTATTTCTTTCCTCCTGCCATAGATGTGACCTGCTTCTCTTCTCTTATCTCTCTCTCTCTTTCTCTTTTAAAGCAGCTATGACATATTCTAGGATCTCTGGTAGCATAGTGCCTAAGGCATTTGACTGCTAACCAGAAGACTGGCAGTTCAAACTCAGCAGCCACTTCTTGGAAGGAAGGTTGAGCAATCTACTTCTGTAGTGATACTGCCTTGGAAACTCAAGGAGAGGTTGCTATGAGTCGAGTTCAACTTGACAACAAACAACTACAACCACCACCACCACCACCACAACAACATGACAGTTTCTTTGTTGTGGGTTCCTTTGCCCTCCAGAATCCTGGGAAACTCTAGTTTGTAATCTCTTTTCTTTCTCCTTTATTATGTACTTTAGAAAAACAGTGCATAAAATAATTTTTGCTTTTTGTGAGGTATTATTCACAAAATAATAGTGAATAATTATTCACTAGTGAGGTCACTATTTATAGGCAGCTCTGGTAGCGTAGTGCCTAAGGCACTTGACTACTAATCAGAAGGCTGGTGGTTCAAACCCACCAGCCACTCCCTAGAAGGAAGGTTGGGCAATCTACTTCCGTAGTGATACCACCTCGGAATCCCAAGGAGGGGTCTCTGTTAGTCAGGTCTGACTCAATGGCACATAACAACAACAACATTCATAGGCAAGCAAACAGAGTGTACAGAATTATCACATGTTGAGAATTATGGAAATACCAGAGAATTTATAAATATTAACCATAGTCCTCAATAATCTTAATTCAATGAAATAGGAAATAAGTATGCTTTATAATAGCCCCTCAATTGCTCTTCTCTTGATTTTCTGCATGGCTGTTTCCCCTGCAACATCTGTTTTTTATCTGGGGAGTCAAACAGTTAATAAACCTGATGAAATTTTAGCTCTAGGAAAAATGAGGGTGTCTATGCTGTTGGGTCTGCTCTTACCCCATCCCTTCCATATAGTGCCTTTCATTCTGTCATGTTAACCAACTTCTCTTTTGTGTCTACACAGATTTTGTGATTGATTCATTCACACTCTTGTGTCATTTACCAACCCAACTTACAGTTACTGTACAGTTACTGGTCACATGACCCAAAGAAGCATGTTCCTTACCTGTTCATAGGTTTAGCCTATTTAAAAATTTCTTGAGAACTGAGTACTGTGTCTGTAAAAATACCTTACCTAATGAGGTAGAATTGGAAGTAATTGCTCTCTGGAGAAATTATTTTGTTGTAAATTATAGTTTTAATGTGACTTTATTTTAATAATTTTGCCTGTTGTTGGCTTGAAATATGCTATGAAAAGAAAAGATGACTCTGGGGTAAATGTTCTTAAATAGTAGGAATTAAACCTCCAAAAGTAATGACTGAAGTAAAAATATTATTAATAAATTTATTGATATCCCAAGTACACTGAATTTTTATGAAACAGAAGTTGAGCACAGGCTTAATTTATGTGTGGAACGTCATCATTTTGCAACTTATCGGAGTTCAGCTGAGATAAAAATCCTTTCATAAATAAAAAAGCAGCAATTGTTGATAACTATGAATGAGAAGGTAAAGGGCATAGCTATATTAGCAGTTTTTGCCTTGATCTACACCACAGACATTTCAATATCTAATATTTCAAATTCATTCTAAACTCATTTTTTTTTTGCATTTTAATAGCTTTGCTTCTAACAGCTGAATGCAAATGTGAATTTTTGCCTCTAGCATATTTTATTCCTCCCTTGTCAAAATCACCATGAATCCACATTCTTATAATACTATCCTGCACTTTTCAGAAAGAAGCAAGAGAAAGAATGTGCGGATGAATGTGAGAGAGTTATGAAAAAGATTCTTGTGAAAGGAGGGCAGAAATAGAGACAAAACCATAAAGGATAAAGGAGGACACCCAAAAAGGAGACACTGGAGAGGGAAATGGAAATAGCAAGAAAAAGCATAAAGTGAAGTTCAGCAAATTGTGACCGTAAATGTTTAGATCAAGTTGAATGGGTTTTACTCTTCCCATTTACTTGGGTGATAAACATCCATAACTTCTATCACTGTTATTTGGAATGCTCACAATCCAACAGTAAAGAACCTTCTTTTTGCTGTGAAAGTAGCTTATAAGCTTACATTTTAACAAATCAAAATTTTGAATTTGTTAAATAAATTTTATTAAATACTGATGGTTTTGCTAATAGATGAAGAAAAACATTTTGTTTAGAAATTCATTTTGAAACCTTACAGATGTTGGACAGTTTATTATATGTGCTTAAATGCCTCTTTGACATTCAAACATATAGGCAGATAATCTTATTTTATGTGTGTATTTTTAGATTATTAAGTCTGCCTTTTACCAAAATAGCTGAAGGTTATACTTTGAATCAGCATATATTTCTATCTTCTCAGCCATTTTTTTCAAATCAAACTCAGGTTTATGGTCTAGTTAGGCATAACATATGGTGTGAACAACAATAGCAAGCACCATGATAAAAAAAAAAAAAAAGCCTCAAAGGTAAAATGGGATAGGCACTTTCTTCAGTTTTTGTGAGCAAACCATTCAGAGAATGTTGTTCTGAATTGAATAACAGAGCACCTACCATTTGTCTACCTGCTCCTGCTGCAAACACTCTGTCTTCCAGATCTGTAAGATTCCAATTTACTTTCTTACTGGTTTCCTGTAGTGCATGCTTTTGAATTCTCCAGAATATTTTATATGATAACAAAATCATTCCCAGTATTACCACAGAAGTCATTCGGTCTACTAGGTTGTGATCTGCCCCTTGGTTTCCCTCTTGCTCTCTCTCTCTCTCTCTCTCTCTCTCTCTCAATGACTATAATTTCCCAATGTGACTCTGTTGTCATCCTCCTTGTTAACACAGATTGCCTTTTCTTTGCCTTTACATTATAACCTCACTATTCAGTATCTAAAGGAGCTCTGGTGGTGCAATGCCTAAGGCATATGACTGCTAACTAGAAGTTTGGTGGGGCGCTCTATGGAAGGAAGATGGGGCAATCTACTTCCATAAAGATTTACTTACTGCTCTGGAGGTTGCTATGAGTCAGAATCAACTCAATGGCAGTGGGTTTGGTTTTTCAGATTCAGTATCTAAGGAGCTCTGGTAGTGTAGTGGTTAAGGCATTTGGCTGCTAACCAAAAGGTTGGTAGTTTGAACTCATCAGCTGTTCCACAAAAGAAAGATCAGGCCCCTGGTTTTGTGAAAATTTACAGCCCTGGAAACCCAGTGGGGTTGCTATGAGTCAGAATTGACTTGATGGCCGTGAGTTTATTTATTTATTTTTTTGGTATTTAGTATCTATTTTAGACAAAACTCTCCAAAGGTATAAGAAAGAGAAATTTTTGTCCTCTCAATTATTCATCTATCTTTCTATCTCTCAACCCAAGTTAAATATTTATTCTTATAATTACAAATTTGAAATTAATATTTATTATCTGAGGACAATTCATCTATCTATTATTTATGCATATAGTTATTAACGTATACTACATGATTAATACACAGGTTTTAACATATTTATCATTTATATTATAATAATCAATTAAATAATCTGTATATATAACACATTATACATTATATATATACGTAAAATACTTTATATTAATTGAACATCATGGGATAATTTCTATTTATTAGAAAGGAAGCAAAAATATGCTAACTGATATTTTAGAAAAGTATCTTTTTTTGCAATAATCTAACCCCTTTGTACTGTGTTTTTACCTATAAGATCTAAACCCTTTATTGCTTGAGCATTCTGTAAAGTTCTGGGGCCTCTTTGTGATTTTAATTTGTGCTTCAGACTGTGATTTTTGTTACAATCTTTAGAATTTCAAAAATATTACTAACTATATATATATATATACATATATGTGTGTGTGTGTGTGTGTGTAATAAACTTTTATTGTGATTTGGGTGAAATTTTACAATGCAGATTCATTTTACATTTAACGGTTCATACACATTTTGTTTTGTGACACTGATTATGATCCCACAATGGAACAGGTCTGATGATCATTATTATTTTCAAACTTTGTTGAACATTGATTAGTGTAGTCTGCTGAGAACTTAGGCAACATTTTTAATTCCAAAAAACAAGAGCATCTAAGAGGAAAAATATCAAAAACAATAAGTAGGTTTTTATTAATGTAAAGGATTTTTTTGTAGAAAGTTAATTATATCACCCACTACTGCCACGAAGTTGATTCTGACTCATAGCAACTCCTATTGGGTTTTCAAGGTTGTAAAATAACTCTACTTTTATGAAAGTAGATTGCCTCATCATCCTCCCATGGAGCAGCTGGTGGGTTTGAATCACCTACCTCTTGGTTATATTTTTCATTTTCTTGAAGTCATACAGCACTATTGTCAGTGGTTACAAAACTTTTATCACCATATGGTGGCAGTGGGATGGCTGATGTGCAGGTGTGCATTAACCACACATGGATTCATTTATTTATTTTACCTAATAGCCAATCTGGAAAATAATGATGAAAAATACTGATCAGGTAGGTAAACACAGCTTGACTGAATGCTTTGTGTACCATAATAAAATACATGTTGAAAATTATGCTGAAAGTCTTTTTAATCTAAAATGTAAATATAATGGGGAGAAAGGAGGAAAGCACTATAGAGTTTATAAAATAACAGTCTTGTGGGGAAATAAATTTCATAGTTTGATAATATTGTATGTCATAGGAATAACAATGAGTCATTTCAAAGGGACAGGAAAATATAACCAACATGAGGTGGTGTTTTTTTTTTTTTTTTTTGTTGGTTGTTGTTTGTTTTAAAATGTCCTTTATTATAGAAATGTTTAAGAAAACAGAAACTGTGGAATTAAATGTAAATTCCTTTCTCCCTCCTGACACTTCTAGTTTTGCTATCTCTGGAAAATAAGTTCTCAGAGATTGAATATTCTCACCTGTGAAATAAGATTAATATGACCCATGTCACATTTGAGGTTGTGAGGAGAATCAGATTACCTGATACATACAAAGTGCTTAGCTCATGGTCATTAAAATTCTTTTATTTTGGTAATAAGACAAAACTGGAAGCTCTTGGGTGGCCCAAATAGCTAAGCACTTGAATATCAGCCAAAACATTGGCCATTTGAGCCCACCCAGTGGGGCCTTAGAAGACAGGTATGGTGATCTGCTTCCTATAAGTCACACGTTTGAAACCCTATGGAGCAGTTCTACTCTGCACACATTAGGTTGCCTGAGTTGGAATCTAATAACTAATAACAACAGGGTATAAATATAGTCTGCTAAGAAAATATTTGGAAAATTCTTTAATAGTAATAATTGGGAGTTCTGGTGGCATAGTGCCTAAGGCATTTGACTGCTAACCAGAAGGCTGGTGGTTCAAATCCTCCAGCCACTCCTTGGAAGGAAGGTTGGGCAATGTACTTCCATAGTGATACTGCCGTGGAAACCCAAGGAGGGGTCACTATGAGTAAAAATTAACTCAATGGTAGTGAGGTTTATTTTGAAATTGCATCTGAGATTTAGATGCATCACTTGAGAATCTAAGTTTCTATAAGCCTCTAAAAACCAAAAGCAAACTCACTGCCATTGAGTCAATTCCAACTCATAGCGACCCCCATTGGGTTTCTGAGGTGATAAATCTTTATGGAAATAAATTGCCCCATCTTCCTTCTGTGGAGCAGCTGGTGGGTTTGAACTGCCAACTTTCTGGTTAGCAGTCAAATGCCTTGGGCACTACACCACCAGAGTTCCTTTGTCCCACAGAGTTGCTAGTGGGTTAGAACCACTGACCTTTTGGTTAGCAGCACAGTGCTTTAACCACAGCACCACCAGAGCTCCTGGACCACAATATACTTCACTGTAAATGTGTTGGCAATACCTGGCATTGATCCATTCATCTGCTTTAATTAAATGAAAGGGTAGATTTGCACTTCCTCATTTGCATGTATACATGTTTATGTTTTAGGGACTATATGTATAAGAACAGTCTAGTTGCATTGATTTGAAATATTATTACCTAAACTTATCCATTACTACTTATTAGTATGTTCATGAAAGACCACTAAAGATATTAATTTCCCTTAAAATTATGGACCCATGTTTTGCTGGCTCTGTAATATAAACTGTATTTCCCATATTTATTTGTGTATGCTAAAAGTTACATCAAGAAGCTCTGGTAGCATAGTGCCTAAGGCACTTGACTGATAACCAGAAGGCTGGCTGTTCAAACCGCCAGCCACTCCTCGGAAGGAAGGTTGGGCAATCCTACTTCTGTAGTGATACTGCCTCAAAAACCCAAGGAGGGGTCACTATGAGTCTGGGCCGACTTGACGGCAAACAACAACAACAAAAGTTACATCGCAGCTTAGTTTTCTTTTCTAGAAGCTTACAGGAGCCAGCTCATACCAGCTCACAAGAACTAGCTAGCATTTCTTCCCAATTCTGCTTTCAGTGACATCACATTGGTATGAAATGGGCTGTAGTGGGAACCTTTACACCACTGAAATTGGCAAGGACTATAAAACAGAGCCTTCCTACTTCCTCTCTGACCACTCACTCCATGAGAGTCAATTTTAAAACTTTTACTACTCATCACTGCTTTAACTCTTCTAGTAGAAAGCCTGCTGACTTATTTGGGAGATTTATGAAGAATCTGCATCTAAGCAAAATAATTTACACTCCTGTTCCCTAAAGATAAGCTCTGACTTTTGGAAATGATTTATTTTCTCTAAGCCTGTAAAGTTAAGATTCAAATACTTTTTCTTTGTTATAGAATTTATTAATTTTTGTCATGTTCTTTATTTCTATGAAGAGACCTTGTGATGAAACTGGCTTTCTTCATTTCTCACTTAGGTGCTTATGTTTCTACATGGGATATTCAGCAGTTTTCAAGTCCTACCAAAGAATATTTTGTTTGAAATGATCCCCTTTTTCAAAAATTGCCACCATATTTTATAACATATTTGTAAATATATTGCTTCAATTTCCTTTGAACAACCTTTCAATAAAGGACAATCTTTAAGGGAAATTTTTACTTCTGCCATATCAACTGTTTTAAATGTTAAGCTTGTATAACTCGTAAGGTCCTTATAGCAATAGATCTATAGATAATTCATAGAATTTTATAACATCCAAATTTAGATCTCAAGTTATAGATGCTGATATCTACAGTTCAGATTGTGTTCACAGAAACTGTTAGCATTAAAAATGACATGTTTTGGAATGCCATATCATAATAAAATCTGGTCTACAAATGTCTTAGATATCCAAAATGGGGAAAATACAAGTTATTATAGAAAAGTCTTCCTGAAAGGGTAAAATAACAAATGGATTTTAGTGTAGATAAGTGCAAGGGAATACATTTAGGGAAAAGTGATTCTACTTGTAAGGCTATTGACTCCAGGAGAACTCACATACTGGGAAAGGGCTAGAATCACTCAGTTCATTTTGTTGTTGAAAACTGTGATGTGTTCCTATAGCTTAGTGAAGTGTAGATGCAGATTATACATTAGAAGTGATAGATTCACATCAATTACCATATTTAATGAGGAAATAAAAATTACCCCAAAATTATTCTTACAATTTTATAAATTAATAAACTGTTGTTGTTATAAGGTGCCATCAAGTTGGCTCCAATTCATAGCTACCCTGTGTACAACAGAATGAAACATTGCATGGTCCAGCGCCATCCTTATAATCCCTGCTATGCTTGAGCTTATCATTGCAGCCACTATGTCAATCCATCTTGTTAAGGGTCTTCCCCTTTTCACTGACCCTCTAGTTTACCAGACATGATATCCTTCTTCAGGGACTGATTCCTTCTGCCAACATAACCAAAGAAGGTGAGACAAAGTCTGTTCATTCTTGCTTCTAATGAGCATTCTAGCTGCACTTCTTTCAGGACAGATTTTTTTGTTCTGGAAGTCCATGGTCTTTTCAATATTCTTCACCAACGCCACAATTCAAAGGCATCAACTTTGCTTCAGTCTTCCTTATTCATTGTCCAGGTATGCACATGAGGTGATTGAAAACACCATGGCTTAGGCTAAGCATACCTCAGTCTTCAAGAGACATCTTTGTTTTGCAGTAGATTTGCCCAGTGCAATATAGTATCTGATAAAATTTTAGTGACTATCCAACTGACTAGAAGAGATCCATATTTGTACCCATTCCAAAGAAAGGTGATCCCACAAAATGTGGAAATTATAGAACAATATTATTAATATTGCACGCAAGTAAGATCTTACTGAGGATAATTCAAAAATGTTTGCAGCAGTATATTGACAGAGAATTTCCCAAGGTGCAAGTTGGAATCAGAACAGGACGTGGAACAAGGGATATCATAGCTGTTGTCAGATGGATCTTGGCTCAAGGGAAAGAATACCAGAACAAAGTTTACTTGTGTTTTATTGACTATGCAAAGGCATTTGATTGTGTGGATCATGACAAATTATGGACAACATTGAGAAGAATGGGAATCCCCGAGCACTTGATTGTACTCATGAGGAATCTGTACCTTGACCAGGAGGCTGTCGTTTGAACAGAACAAGAGGACACTACATGGTTTAAACTCAAGAAGGGAGTGTGTCAGGGTTGTATCCTTTCCCCACACTTATTCAATCTATATACTGAGCAAATAATCTGAGAAGCTGGACTATATGAAGAAAAATGTGGTATCAGGATTGGAGGAAGAATCATTAACAACCTGAGATATGCAGACGATACAACTTTGCTTGCTGAAAGTGAGGATGACTTGAGGCACTTACTGATGAAGGTTGAAGAATACAGTCTGCAGTATGGATTACGTTTCAATATAAAGAAAACAAAAATCCTCACAACTGGACCAATGAGCAGCATCACAATAAATGGAGAAAAGATTGAGGTTGTCAAAGAATTCACGTTGTTTGGTTCTACAGTCAATGCCAATGGAAGCAGCAGTCAGGACATTAGACATGTAGCACTGGGAAGGTCAATTGCGAAAGAACTGTTTCAAGTGCTGAGGAGTAAGGATGTCTCCTTGAGGAGTAAGGTGTGCCTGACAAGCCATGATATTTCCAATTGCCTCGTATGCATGTGAGAGCTGGACAATGAATAAGGAAGACCTAAGAAGAGTTGATGCTTTTGAGTTGTGGTGCTGGCAAAGAATGTTGAAAGTACCATGGACTGCTAAAAGAACTAACAGATATATCCTGGAGGAAGTGCAGGTGGAATGCTCCTTGGAAGTAAGAATGGCCAGACTTTGTCTCACCTGCTTTGGTCATGTTGTCAGAAGGGACCATTCCCTGGAGAAAGATGTCATGCTTGGTAGGGTGGAGGGTCAACGAAAGAGCGAGAGGCCTTCAACGAGATGGACTGACACAGTGGCTGTGATGATGGGCTCAAGTATAGCAGAGATTACGGAGCTTGCACGGGATCGGGCAGTGTTTCGTTCTGCTGTGCATGGGGTCGCTATGAATAGGAAACGACTCCACGGTACCTAACAACAACAACAATCTATCTGTCATGTTACATAAACTTCCCTAACATGTCTCAAGAAAAAATACTGAGAAATTCCATAGGACAGACACTTTGAAAATGTTAGAAGAAAGATGTGAGTGAGAATAAGTTTAAAACAACAACAACAAAAAAAACTATCGTCGAGTCGAGTCCCACTCATAGCGACCCTTCCTGAGGCAGTGTCAGTACAGAAGTAGATTGCCGAGTCTTCCTTGTGATGAGTGGCTAGTGTGTTTGAACTGTCAACCTTTTGGTTAGTAGTCAAATGCCTTAGGCACTATGCCACCAAAGCTCCTGGAATAAGTAAAAGGAGTTGCATATTTCATTCCTAAAAGCTGAGGCCTAGAAAAGGGAATAACTGAAGTATACGAATTCATCAGTGAATTACATGGTGAACATAGGGTCTTTTAATGAATTTAAATTAATTACATAGAAGAGGAACTTCAAACAGTGAATGGTAAACTTCTGTAATCTTTTACTTGAAGAGGAGATAAAGGATGAAAAATGCTGAAACATTAATTCTAAGACTGCTCAGCTTGTCTTAAATGTTCAGCCTATTTTAAATGTTAAACTCTTTAGCCTGTCTTGAATGATTAAGGAAGTATATTTTAACAAATTCTATAGGTTATGCAGCTGGCGCATCGATCATTTAGAGAAATACTGGTTTTTATTGATGATAAGAAAGAACATTCTAATATATTTTTAGAAAGCCTGATTGCCTCCTAGTAATACATGTTTTGGTAACCCTGTCAGCTCTAGTTACAATGATCTACCTCCCACTCATTGAACAAGTCCTATGCTGTTAAGCCTTTTGTCTTCTTAAGTTGTTCCCTCTTGCTGAAAGTCCCTTCTTTCAATATTTACATAAGGAGGTCATATTCCTCTTTCAAGACCCAGTTCATATCTCTCCTCCTCTGGGAAATCTTCCTCGATTCTTGCAGACAGAATTTGTCTCTCAACCATATGTTCCCATAAGACATTGAACGTATTACAGCATTTATCACAATGTCTTTGTATCTATATAGAATTTTGTGTGTATAATATACTGGCTTATCTATCAACTAGAGCAGGTGTTGGCAAATTACAATCTGAAACCAAAGTCCTGCCTGCTGCATGTTTTGTAAATAATGCCTTATGAGAACACAGCTATGTCCATTTATTTACATATTATTTAAGACTGCCTTTGCACTATCATGGCAGAGTTTAGTAGTGGCAATAAGGGTATATGATACTCAAAGCCTGAAATATTACCCTCTGGTTCTTTTGAGTTTGCCAACCCCTGAACTGGAATGTAGTGTACTTTACATAATTAACACATGATTATGCATTAATTATGTATTTGCACTTAATAGAATATTTATAGAGCTTTTGTACTATGTAAGTTCAGCCCTTTTATCTTTTCATTTCTTCCATTTGCTTTAGCTATTCTCCGCTCAAAGGCAAGGTCAGAGTCTCTTCTGTCATCCACTTTGGTCTTCTCTTCTTTTCTTGTCTTTTTAGTGATCTCTTGCTTTCTTCATGGATAATGTTCTTGATATCTTCCCATAATTCATCTGGCTTTGGTCGTTGGTTGTGGGGCTGGCGCGGGATCGGGCAGTGTTTCGTTCTGCTGTGCATGGGGTCACTATGAGTTGGAAACGACTTGATGGCACTTAACAACAACAACAAGAAGTTATATAAAATAGATGATTAAAGAATATAGAAACAATTGGGGAATATATTTTATGATAACAATAAAGGTAATGTAAACTGTATTCTTTCTCCTACCTTAGCTGGTTTTTGAGTCTCTATCCTTGAGTAACTCATTATGCAGTGCTTCTGTGATGATGGAATAGAATAGAAGCTTCTGTGATGATGGAAAATGTTTTATATCTACATTATCCAATACAGTAGCTACTAGGCCCATGTGGCTATTGAGCAATCAACATGTGGCCAGTGCCACTGAGGAAATTTAATTTCATTTAAATTTAATTAAAACATTGTAGCTAGTGGTTACTGTTTCGGACATGCAGATAGAAGGAAAAAATACATGCACATTTATCAATCATTTCACTAAAGACAGATTACGATCTTTCCAGAGGAACAAACAACATGCAATGAGAATGAGAGGGAGAAATTAATTTAAATCATATTATATAATCTGTGAGAGAGCCCTGATGGCCGTATTTTTATTTATTTATTTATTTATTTTTTTTGGATAATTATTAGGCATTAGAAAGATATGTGATCCCTAGTTTTATTTTGACTAAGTTTTTGGTATAAAAATTATAATTCCAAAAGTTAGACTAAATTTTTTACAGATATAAACTCTTCCCAGGTTTCCATATTTCTCTATTGAGTCTGTGGGAGCCCCCCAAAAAGCCTCATTTTTATATGGGTTTTCAATATTTCTGTTAATTGTAATGGCATCAATTTAAGGAGTTAATGGTGTCAAAGATAAAAATAAAAGAAGGAATTGCAGAAACAGCTAAAGACTGACTCATAAGTTCTTCCTGTTTGTGTTTGTCTCTGCTAGCTTGGACTTGGAGTAGTGAAAAAGCTAACTTTGGATTTTTTTGTTTTAACCTGATTAGAGTTGAAAGAAAAAAAAGAAAGCAGGTATTTAGTGAAATTTACGCTGGATACTGTAATACTGTAACCTCTGGAAAAGAAGTATGACCTATCAAAGTTACAAGTAAGATTAATTGCTTATGTTTTAATATGACTCACCTTAAGGTATATGAAATTAAAAACAACAAAAAGAAATGGCTTTATATGTTTTTATTTGAGTTCTGCACCCTGTCTTTTCTACAGCTTCAACCATTCCCTGTTCTAAAAATCCCACCATACCCATTAGGAATACTGCCTGGCCTCTTTGCATGCAGGTGCAGGTAGTGATCCAATCAAGGTAGAGGATCGGTTGTTTCTGGCATTGCCTTACAGAGTCTGGAAAGCAGTAAAACAACATTGAATATTTTGTTTCTCTGAGTTCTTAGAATTATCCTCCAATCTGGTAGATAGACAAAGCCTAGGTTAGCAAGTTGATAATGGTTTTTGCTTAAGTAGTCATTTTAATGAGGAGCTCTGGTAGCGTAGTGCCTAAGGCACTTGACTGCTAACCAGAAGGCTGGCGGTTCAAACTCTCCAGCCACTCCTTGGAAGGAAGGTCGGGCAATCTACTTCCGTAGTGATACTGCCTCAGAAACCCAAGGAGGGGTCGCTATGAGTTGGGTCCGACTTGACGGCAAATAACAACAACAACAGTCATTTTAATATAATATTCAAGCTTTTTCAGAGTTCTTTGCTCTTCAAAATGGGTGAAACATCCATCTAAATTATCTCCTCAACTAGATATATTTAAAGTAAAGTGCTCTTATCTCTTTTAACAAAGGAAGGGAAGACCATATTTTAAATAGGTCTATATATATTTTATGGTGGTGCAGTTCCTAAGGCATTTGACTGCTAACCAGAAGGTTGGTGGTTCAAACCTGCCAGCCACTCCACAGAAGAAAGACTGGGCAATCTACTTCTGTAAAGATTTACCACCTCAGAAACCCAGGGGGTGTCACTGTGAGTAGGAATTGACTCGATGGCAGTGAGTTTGGTTTTGGTTTTTTATATAATTTCAGAGGTGGACAAACCCTAATATTAACGAATTCTCCTTTTCTAATATGAAGCTCTTTAAGTGGGGAAAGGCAGAATAAGATTCCTTGAATAACTTTTTAGAAATGTAGATTAAGCGTCTTTCTAATTTTTGGTGTTTAATTGATTTGTATAACCACATAATAAAATTTTATGAACGAATGTTGATTTTTTTTTTCCTTCACATTTTATGAAACCATTCAGGTCATTCTTTTTTACGCGCATGTTCCGCAGCTGCACCCACATCATCACCAGGGTTATTTCTTGAGTTATCTAATACAGATTTAACGTTGAGGAGGATGGGAATTCCAGAGCACTTAATTGTGCTCATGAGGAACCTGTACATAGACCAGGAGGCTGTCTTTTGAACAGAACAAGGGGATACTGCCTAGTTTAAAATCAGGAAGGGAGTGTGTCAGGGTTGTCATTTTCCTTTCACCATACTTATTCAATCTGTATGCTGAGCAAATAATCTGAGAAGCTGGACTATATGAAGGAGAATGTGGCATCAGGATTGGAGGAAGGCTCATTAACAACTTGAGATATGCAGATAAGACAAGTTTGCTTGCTGAAAGTGAGGATGACGTGGAGCACTTACTGATGAAGATTAAACACGAGAGTCCTCAGTATGGATTACACTTCAATATAAATAAAACAAAAGTGCTCACAACTAGACCAATAAGCAGCATCAAGATAAATGGAGAAAAGTTTGAAGTTGTCAAAGACTTTGTATTACTTGGTTGTGCAATCAACACCAATGGAAGCAGCAGTCAAGACATCAAAAGATGAATTGCATTTGGCAAATTTGTTGCAAAAGACCTCTTCTAAGTGCTGAAGAACAAAGATATCTCTTTGAAGACTAAGATGCGCCCCTAAGCCATGGTATTTTCAATTGCCTCATATGCATGTGAGAGGTGGACAATGAATAAGGAAGGCCAAAGAAGAGTTGATGCTTTTGAATTGTGGTGTTGGTGAAGAAGGCTGAAAGTACTGAGGACTGCCAAAAGAACTAACAAATCTATTCTGGAAAAAGTGCAGCCGGAATGCTTCTTGGGAGGGAGATTGGCCAGACTTCGTCTTACCTACTTTGGTCATGTTGTCAGAATGTCATGCTTGGTAAAGTGGAGGGTCAACAAAAGAGAGGAAGGCCCTCAGCAAGATGGATTGACACATTGGTTGCAACAATGGACTCAGGTATGGCAAGAATTGTGAGGCTGGCACAGGACCGGGCAGTGTTTTGTTCTGTTGTACATAAGGTCTCTATGAGTTGGAGATGACTCGACGGCACATAACAATAACAATAACAATAACAACATCATACACCACTTTTTGAATCTATTTATAATTTTATTCCTAGCTACAGATACTCATTTGCTTAATGTAAGGATTTTTTAAAAAATGACCTTGAGGTACATATTTGTGAGAAATTTTATTGTTATTTAAAAAGTGAGGTTATACTCCCTTGAAAAATGACTGAGTTAATGTTAAATTTCTTTTCCTTTTTTTAACCAAACCTACTGGGTTACATCTGTAAGCATCTAAAATCAGCATTACTTTAGGTCATTTTTCAAAAGATAATAATTAGAAACCAATCCATAATTGAGAGACTGTGTGAAGATTCAGATATAAATCAATTTATTTACTAAGAGATCATTTTAGAGGGGATCCTTTCTGTCTGTATTTAATTATTACCTATGATGGTACATTTAGAAATAAGACCAAAAAGCCACAAAAATAATAAGGGCAAGAGAAAAAAAAAATCACAGAAGTACCAAGGGGAAAATGTGTTCAGAAGAAGACCCCCAAGGGCAGTACTCTGTGGAGGGTCACTTTTGGGTCCCCCAAGGCTTCAGATAGTGTCATTTCTTTAATAAAGTGTCAACTGTGGACATAACTATACTCAGATAACAATATTTGAAGGTATTTAATATATAAGCAACTTGGTGTGATTTTATGCTCGGCTAGCATATGTCTCTTAACATGGTTTCCCATATAGTTTGCTTATGAAATAATACTATAAGGATGTGACTTATAAAAAGATATTCTGCTACAGGGAGTTAGTTAGTCCTTGGATATACTATGCCCCACATTTGCCTCTATCATTTTCCCTTTTGTCTATTTTCCTCAAGTTGAGCATCTTGCCTTTAAGTCTATGTGTAGGTATTAATGCATTCAGTGATGTTACAGGCAAGGTTTGCCATTCCCAGAGAGATTTGGCCTCTTTAAGATGACTTTGAATATCCTCTCCTGCTTGGTGATGGTTTGACAATTTACCTCATGTGGGAATCATATTTCCCTCTTGCTCCAGGAGTCTGTAATCCCTGAAGATGAATGATTGTAAATTCTGCTCACATAAAATGTGGTGCTACTTACCTACAAACAAAGAAATCAGACGATTTAAGTTCCCAGGAGTGGTAAAACTTGATCATCACTCTTCAGTAGATATGAACTGGATATACCCTATGGATCAAACATGAATTTGCAGGATTTATGGAATTGTTGAGACAGAGTACAATATATAGTCTCAAATATTAGTACGCACCAAGTTTTCAGGAAATATTTATTGAGTACCTTCCATGTGCCAGATGCTGTGCTGTGTGGTGACTACATAAAGATGTATAAGCCTAGTTCCCCTACTATCTGAAGCAGTGGTTCTCAATCAGAGTCAGTTTGCCCCCTAGGAAACATTTGGCAATGGATGAAGATAGTTTTGGTTGTTGTTGGGGTAGAGGGTACTGACATCAATTGGCTAGAAGCTAAAGTGGCTACTGGAGTACCTTGCAATGCACAGGGCAGCTCCCTACAACAAAGAATTATCTAGTAAAAGATGTGAGTAGTTCAGAGTTTGAGAAACCCTGCTCCAGGTGTTAGGAAAAGTGTAAATAAATATCAGTATGACATGGTAGTATCTCTAGCAGATATATACATGGAGAAAAACCTTAGTGAAAATGTTATTTTTATCCAGTTGATTTTTCTTTTATATGCTACTTATTATGTACTCTCCAGTAGATGGGAAGTCCCAATAAGTACTTTCAAGAATCCTATTGATGTCATGTTATCACATTAAGAAGTTCAGGTTCTCACTTTGGTGAGTAGGAAGCGGCCATCTAGATGCAACGATGGGTCTCTCCTTGTCCAGAGCAAAGAAGAATGAAGAAAACTAAAGTGCATGGAAACAATTAGTCCAAAGGACTGGTAGACCATGAGATCTTCAGCCTATATGACCGTGAGACCAGAACTAGATGGTGCCCGGCTACCACTGTCAGCCACTCAGAGGGGTATCTGTGTAGGAGATCCTAGATAGAGTGGGAGAACAATGTGGAACAAAACTCAAAATTATAAAAAGAAAGACCAGGCTTTGCTGGTCTGATAGAGTCTGGTGAAACCCCTAAGACTATGGCCCCTAGCTGCCCCTCAATTGAACTCCTGTGGCTTCCAGTCAAATAAAAGACTGGCATATGGGCTGAACATTTACATCAGGTAGATACACTCCTTGGAGAACTCAATCATGGGAGAACAGAGGGGCAGTGTATGCACAGGGATACAGCTGGAGGGCGGGGGAGAGGAAGGAGTGACTGGGAGGGAAGGACATAAAGAAAAGGTAACTATGGGAAGGAAGTGGGAAGAGAGCTATTATTACACTGGGAAATTGCAGTCAATGTCTTGAGACAAAATGTGTATGAACTGCTGTATGGAAAATGCAATTGGTCTGTAAACTTTCACCCAAATTACAATAAAAAAAAAAAAAAAAGAAAGTTCAGGTTCTCTACATGGGCCCCCTTCAATCTTTATTGTGCAGATTCCAAATTCCTGACCAGAAACAGAGTTTAATCGCAGCATGGGGAATATGGGATTAAATTAGAAGTTCAAGGGACTTTTATTCATTTTTGGAAATGGTTAACATCTAGGTCAACTGCAGATCAGTTTTCTAAATTCAATGGTTCATTGTCCTGGGAAGGAAGTTTGTAATTTAATAAAGCCTTGCTTATGATGAACAACAAGTTTTTCTATGTTCTGGATACTAACATCTTTTAAAATAATAATAATAATAAATCCTTAACTTAGAACTAGACAAAAAAAAATTATAAACCCCGTAACATTTTAATCCTCACTCTATATGTCAAAATAAGGAAATTAATTACTGACTTCATATGTCCTTTTGTTTTTAAGAGTTATGTCCCTGGCACATCTAGGCTAACCCATAAACAAGTACAAAATAATAATCACACAGAAGTCAATTGTCTATAAAAATATAGCTCTTTTTTTTTATGAGTTTTTATGAAGTGTTTTCCCCAATTCTCTATTTCCTTAACATTTATCATTGGGGGGAAAACATAAGAAAATTTGTTTAATTGATCAAGGAAACATATAAACAATTTGTTAGGACTGTAAATAAGAGCAATATATGATCTCTGCATTTCATATGAAGATAGTTAAAAATGTTATAACAAAGGCATACATACGGCCACCATACATACTAGTGTTTCTAGAATTGTCTTAATTTTTAATAATCTGATCTGTTGTTTCCATAAATATGTTTCTATTTGTCAGGCCACATGGCTGTGCTACTGGGAGTCCGAGGAGCAGTTCTGTTAATCACCATGGGGAGCATAAGAAGGCTCCATAGATGAGGTGGCATTTGAGATTATCTTAATGAATAAATGTAAGCCAGAGAGGGAAAAAGAAGAAGAGGTTAGGATAGTTCAGGCAGAAGTGATAGAATATTCAAAGGCATCATTGTTTTCATAGTAAGAACATGCATCACACATTTCAAAAATGCTAAACTTGTGCTGCTTGTGGTTTCATTGGAGGCGTGGTGGAGATGAAGGTGGGTACAGTCTAGAATTTGAAAGAGATTATAGAATATATTGAAAATTTTAGGCTTTACTCCATAGACAATTAATAAAGCATTGGGAATGACATGATCAGATTTTTGTGTTAGAAAGATAATTCAGGTAATAGTTTGATGGATTAGTTACAGGAAATACTAGAAAGAGATAAATTAATTAGAAAGTTATTGTGATATTCTACATGCTATAGATATGAACTAAGCCAGGAAGTGATATTACCCAGAAGTATTGTATTTAAACAACATAAATTGAAAGCAATTGATGATAACAAATTAGATATCAGAGGTGATAGAAAACAAGAACTTGAGGATGATTCTAACATTTTTAGCATGGTTGACATGGAGAATGCAGAATGAAAATTTTTTTAGAGTAAAAGTGGTTTTGAGTTGCCTGTGCAGCATTCAGGCAACAGTTGGAAAGAATGATCTGATTTCAGAAGAGAGGTTAGAGTGGGAGATTGGGGTTTGGGCATCATTAGCAACTATAGATGGTGTTTCTAAATTTGGGAGGGAATGAGTCACCAGGACCAGAGAGGATGGTTTACAGAAGTTTAAGAGGAGGGCCAAAGGAAAGGAGCCAAGAATCTATATTAAATTAAATTAAGGAAATATGGAGAAATTCCAAGAGAGATTGTTGTCATAGAAATAGAAATAGAAATAGAAATAGAAATAGAGAAGGATTAGGGGATGAATGACAGTGTCAAATTTTACAGAAAGTCTAAGAATGAAATACTATGAAAAAGGCCTCTGGCTTTGGTAATCAAGAAGCTATTTATTGATGATACATTTGTGTGTGTGTGTGTATGTAAGTGTTGGTTCATTAAGAGTAACTGTAGTTCGAGTATGAGTAAATTTATTTTGAATTAATTGTGGTGAAAAATATTTTATGTGGGAAAAGATTTTTCTAATGATCTTTTTTGTTATCATGTGAGTAAAACTTTTTTACATCAAAAGGTATGTGTACCCACAGAAAAAAAGGAAGAGACATACTAGTAGGGTCTTCTGAGATTATTTTATCCTGTTCACTCAATTTAGAGAGGAGGACATTAGACTCAGCAAGGTTAAATGTCTTGCCCAATATATGCATACAGTCAATTGCAAAAGCAAATCTAGGATTGCTCACCTGACTCCTGGTTTGCTGTAGTATCCACTACTCCATGAACAGAAAGATAGAGGTCAATTTTATGCAGAAAAAAACAAATGAGTTATGTCATTGCTGAAATGTTCTGCATGGTTTGCCGCCATCTGTCCTAAAGCTCAATCTGGACTCCTAGGAATTGAGGCTGCTGAACTACATGCAGATGGACCATGTGGAAAGGCCATGGAAAATCTTATATTTGGGAGTTTTGATTATATCCTAATGTGGATTATGAGAGAGAGAAAATTTTACAAAAAAAAAAAAAAAATAGCACACAGCATTGATATTTTTCAGGACTGACATTGATTTCCTATTTTGTAAGATTCTGGATGTCTTTGTTGTCTTGTTAGAACTGCTATATTTTATGCAAATTAAAATGCTGATGGAGAATAATAATAATGTTAGATGGCATCAAGTCAGTTCCAACTCAGAGCAAGTTATTCTTATGTTTGAGCCTATTGTACAACAGAACCAAACACTGTCTGGTCCTGTACCATCCTCACAGTCATTCTTATGTTTGAGACTATTGTTGTAGTCATTGTGTCAATCCATGTCATTGAGCATCTTCCTCTTTTTCATGGACCCCCTAATTTACTAAGCATTATGTCCTCCAGGAACTGGTCCCTCCTGATAATATGTCTAAAGTACATGAGATGAAGTCTCACCACTCTTGCTTGCAAGGAATATTCTGGCTATACTTGCTCCAAGACAAATTTGTTTGTTCTTCTGGCAGTTTGCCACACATTCTGTGGTCTTCACTAACACCATACTTCCAAGTCATCAATTCTTCAGTCTTTGTTAAGCATTATCCAGCATTCAAACACATATGTTGAAATAGAAAATACCATGCTTGGGTCAGGAGCACTTTATTGTTCAGAGTGACATCTTTGCTTTTTAACACTTTAAATAAGTCTTTTGTAGCAGATTTGTTCAATGTAATACGTCATATGATTTCTTGAGCGTTACTACCATGAGTGTAGATTGTGAATCCAAGTAAAATGAAATGCTTGGGAATGTCAATCTTTCTCTGTTTATTATGGATAATATTGCTTATTGGTCCAGGTGAGGATTTTTGTTTTCTTTATGTTGAACTGCAATCCATTCTGAAGGCTGTAGTTTTTGATGGTCATCAGTAAGTGCTTCAAGTCCTCTTTGCTTATAGCAAACAAGGTTGTGTGATCTGCATATTGCTGGTTGCTAATGAGTCTTCTTCCAATCCTAATACCATGCTCTTATTCATATATAACCCAGCTTCTTGTATTATTTACTCAGTACACAGACTGAGTGAGTATGGTGAAAGAATACTCTGACACACACCTTTTCTGATTTTAAACAATGCGGTATCCCTTTTTTCGGTTCAAACAACTGTTTCTTGGTCTATGTACAGGTTCTGCATTAGCACAATTAAACGTTCTGGAATTCCTATTCTTTGAAAGGTTAGCCATAATTTGTTATAATCCATATAGTCAAATTCCTTTGCATAATCAAGAATTATATTCTCTGCTTTCAGCCAAGATCCATGAGACACTAGGAATGATATCCCTTGTTCCACATCCTCTTCTGAATCTAGCTTAAATTTCTACCAGTTCTCTGTCCATGTACTGCTGCAACCATTTTTGAATTACCTTCAGCAAAACTTAACTTGTGTGTGATATTAACAATATTGTTCAGATATTTTCACATTCTATTGGATCACCTCTCTTTGAATGGGCACAAATATGGAATGCTTCCTGTCTGTTGGCCAGGTAGCTTTCTTCAAAATTTCTTGACATGGACAAGTGAGCACTTCCAGCTTTGTACACATTTGTTGAAACATCTTAATTTGTATTCTGCCAGTACTTGCAGCCTTGTTTTTCACTAATGCTTTCAGTACAACTTGGACTTCTTCCTTCAGTACCATTGATTCTTGATCATATGCTACCTCTTGATTTTTTTTTACTGTCAACCAGTTCTTTTTGGTACAGAGTCTTTGTGTTTTCTTCCCATCTTCTTTTGATGCTCCTGCATTGTTCAATATTTTGCCATAGAATCCTCCAATATTGCATTGTGAGGCTTGAATTTTTTCTTCAGTTCTTTCAGCTTGAGAGGTTCTGAGCATATTCTTCCCTTTTGGTTTTCTAACTCCAGGTCTTAAAATTATATTTCACTGTAATACTTTACTTTGTCTTCTTGAGCTGCTGTTTGAAACATTTTATTATGTTCTGTTAGGACATCATTTCTTCCTTTTGATTTATCTTCTCTGTGTTCAAAAGCAAATTTCAGAGTCTCTTCTGACATCAATTTTGACTTTCTTTTTTTTAAATTTCCTGTCTTTTTACTGACCTTTTGCTTTCTTCATGTATGACGCCATCCTACAACTAGTCTGGTCTTCAGTCATTATTGTTCCATGCATCAAATCTATTCTTGAGAGGGCCTCTAAACTGATGTGGGATATACTCAAGGTTGTACTTTGGCTCTCATGGACATATTTCATTTTCTTCAGCTTCAACTTAAGCTTGCATGTGAGCAATTGATGGTCTCTTCCATTGTTGGCCCCTGCATTGTTCTGACTGATGATATTGAGCTTCTCAATTGTCTCTTTCCACAGATGTAGTCAATTTGATTTCTGTTTGTTCTATCCCATGAGGTCCATGTGTATGGTCACCCTTTATGTTGTTGAAAGAAGTATTTGCAATGAAAAGATCAATGGTCTTGAAAAATTCTATCATGTGATCTCTGCTGTTGTTTCTGTCACTAAGGCCATATTTTGCAGCTATGGATTCTTCTTTGTTTCCAGTTTTTGCATTGTAATCACCAGTAATTTTCAATGCATCTTGACTGTTTGATTGAATAATTTCAGACTGCAGAAGTTGATAAACATGTTCAATTTCTTCATCTTTGGCTTTAGTGATCAATGTGTAAATTTGAATAACAATCAGATTAACTGGCTTCTTGGTAGGCGTATGGATATTATCATATCATAATAGCATTATACTCCAGGATAAATCTGGACACATTCTTTTTAACAGTAAATATGACACCATTCCTTTTCATTTTGTCATTTCTGGCATAGTAGATCGTATGATTGTCTGATACAAAATAGCCAGTACTAGTTCATTTCAGCTCACTAATGCCTAGGATATCAATCTTTATTGGTTCCATTTCATTTTTGATGCTTTTCAGTTTTCCTAATTTATACTTCATACATTCTACATTCTGATTATTGATGGGTGTCTGCACCTGTTTTTCACATTGTGAGTCATGGCACAACAGCAAATGGATAGGGTATAACAATAACCATTGCTTCTAGAAGGAGAAAACTATAAAGCAGATAGAGCAATTGGATGGAAGTCATGTAACCCGCATTCTTGCCCCAACTCTGAAACTAACTCCGTACTTTTGAGCACATTGTATTATCTGAGCCTCAATACCCTTATCAACAGAAATTATTGGGTTAGATCAGAGTTTGAAATTGGAAATATTTTGAAGCTCCTTGTAACCTTGTTTAGTGGTGCTTATACAGCTTTTATAAGGAGCTCTCGTAGCATAGTGCCTAAGGCACTTGACTGTTAACCAGAAGGCTGGCGGTTCAAAAACCCACCAGCCACTCCTCGGAAGGAAGGTTGGGCAATCCTACTTCTGTAGTGATACTGCCTCGGAAACCCAAGGAGGGGTCACTATGAGTTGGGGACGACTCGACGGCAAATAACAACAACAACATCATATGGCTTTTGGAATTTGAGTGCGCCTTAACCAAGAAAACTATCCCTAAATTACTTTAAATCCTTTTGTCATATACCCATGTCCTGATGTCTGTAAGCAGTTGGGTTTCTAATCTCTGATGTTCAGTTTCCTCTCAGCTTTGCCATTCAATTTTTCTATAACAGAAGGATTCAGAATTAATGGTTATTGGACCCAAATGTTCAAAGTATTGATTAACTATCTCAAATCTCAAAGCAAAGACCCTAAAACTGTGTCTATTCAATAACATACAAATAGAACCCAAGAAATATTTTCCAGGCTTATTATTTGTTACCCATGACAAAACAGTTGTAAATTTATTCTCCAAAACTAATCCAAGACTGAAAAAAATCCCACTACTGTCAGATTGATCCAGACTCAAAGCAGCCCTAAACAACAGCATAGAACTACCCCATAGGGTTTCCAAGGTTGTAAATCTTCATGGAAGCAGACTGCCTCATCTTTCTGCTGTGGAACCCCTGTGGATTCAAACCACCAACCTTTTGTTTAGCAGCTGAATGCTTTAATTACTACATCATCAGAACTCCTAAACTGAAGGCTAGAAACCAAGAATCCCTTAGTTTAAAAAAAATATATGCCCCAAATAGCACAGCCACTTTTGGAAACAGTCTAGCAGTTTCTTGTAAAGTTAAATATAGGTGTACCATACAATTGTACTTATAGTCATTTATCCAAACAAGTTAAAAATATATGTCCACATAAAAACCAGTACATGAATGTTTATAGAAACTTTTTTATTGTACCGAATTGGAAGCAACCAGGATGTCCTTAAATAGGTGAATGAATAAACAAAGTGTACATTCATACAGTGGAGTATTTTTCAACAATAAAAAGAAACAAGCTACCGAGGTATAACAATACATGGAGGAATCTGAAATGCATATTGCTGAGTGAAAAAAATCAGTCTGAAAAGGCTACATACAGTATGATTACAATTATATGACATTCTGCATAAGGTAAAGCTATAAAGACACTAAAACAAACAATAGATAAAAGGAATGCAGGAGAAAGGAAGAGGATGAATAGGGCTTTTGCAGGGCAGTGAAAGTATTCTCTATGATATTGCAATGATGGACACAGTATATTATGTCTTTGTCAAAATCTATGTTGTTGTTATGTGCTGTTGAGTCGGACGCAACTCATAATGACCCCTCCTTAGGTTTCTGAGGCAGTATCACTATGGAAGTAGATTGCCCCATCTTCCTTCCGAGGAGTGGCTGGTGGGTTTGAACCACAACAGTGACCTGTAATGTAAACTTTAACAATAATTTATCAATATTGGTTTATCAGTTGTGACATGAATGCAAGATATTAATAGGGAGCTTTGGTGGCATTGTGTCTAAGGCATTTGACTGCTAACCAGAAGGCTGGCAGTTCAAACCCACCAGCCACTCCTTGGAGGGAAGACTGGGCAATCCACTTCCATAGAGATACTGCCTTGGAAACCCAAGGAGGGGTCATGGTGGGGAGGGATATATGGAACTCTCTGCTTCCTGCATAATTTTATTGTAAACTTAACATTGTTCTAAAAAATAGTCTATTTAAAAATTTAAAAGAAATCCAAGAAACATGTATCATTTGATGCATTTGATGTAATTAAGGTAATACCAAGATTATCAGAAGAATTGCCCCAAGATGTGATAAATAGGAAGCTCTTCCTCGATTGGTTATATTTAAACACCCTTTACAAATTACTTTCTGGACAAGTCCCTAAAATTTGGAGAAAGACTAAAAGTTATATACCAAGAAATATGTGATGGTTCATTGTAATTTAATCTGCCTTTTTTTTCCCAAAAAAAATCACTTTATAGAGTAAAACATATTCATCATTCTAAGGAGTTACCACAATTCTGTATTTTCTTTCCCTGGAAATTTCTAAATTTAATTTTGAAAGGTTCATACAATGTTTTGCATTCAGAACATTGGGGCTTTGTGTTTTCTACACATTCCTTAGAAATCCAAATGTCACATGAAGAACTAGAAAACTGATACTGGAAATTATTTGTGTGAATTCACTAGCGTGTAGTGCATCTGATAGTTGACAGCACGTCTGTCCTGGTGATAAAATGGTTGTCATGTGATGACATAAAGCAGTTCTCCAGAGTCCAACTGAACTCTTTTACCAAAGATGAATGTTGAACTTTTAATAGTTTTCAAAAATGAAATAATCAAGCATTTGTCAGAAACTTAATATAAATTTCATCTGTTTTATTTTATCTGTGCTTTTTATTGAATTTGATTTGATTGATTTTTCTGACTCTTCTATGAGAATAGCTTTTTACTTGTAAGTTTCACTCAAATTGACATTTTGATAGTTTAACACATTATTGAAATTCCTAAAAGATAGACTATGTTCTTTGAAAAATAAAATATTGACAGAGTACACTAAAGGGACATTTTAAGATGCATTTTGATTTCCTTTGCAGCTTGATAGCATATTTGCTGATGTTTGGTAGCTCCCTAAGCCATACTTTCTGCTACATGTCCAGATGAGATTTGACAATGTTATAGTACATCTTTCTATATCTAGATTTATGCATGCAAATTGAGTTCTTGGCAGTTTATGAATGCCACAAAACTCTGATTTGCCATTCTAGCAATATGGGATAAAAAAAAGTGCTTTCTGAAACCATGAAGGAGTCTTTTCCACAGACACTGAAGCTGCCAGACCATACCAAGAGTTTAATTTGCTTCACAAAATATTTTACTTCCCCCTCCCCCAAAAAAATACCTGCACATGTAAACATATGTAACTCACTATGTACCAGGCACTCTTCAAAGTGACTATATATATATATCTCTCTTTGCCTGCCTACCTGCTTGTCTATCTACTCATTCATCTTCTATCTTCATTTTATTTGTTAGATGTTAGATAGCATCTTTATCATATAGAGATTATTTTCAGTTTTACAGATGAGGGACTTGAGACACACCAAGGTTAAATAATTACCTAAGGTCACACAGCCATCAAGGGACAGAGCCAGATTCAACAAGGCATTGTGGCTCTAGGGCTGAACCTAACCAATAAACTATGTGGCCATGACTAAAATGTGTGAAATAGAATTTAGAAGTATAGATCCAGATCAGACAATATAATTACCAGAAGTTCTTAAGCCAGAATTTCTGTGAGGTTTTATTTATTTATGTCCATTAAAAGATAACATATAATTTTCCACTTATTAGTGGAACTAAACCAAGCCACTGTGATGTAGGCAAGGCATTTAGAAAATCTAAGTGGAGGTGAATGCTTAAGCTCTAAGCTGCTAACTGAAGGATCATGGGTTTGAACTCACCAGCAGTTCCACAGGAGAGAAGACCTGGCAATCTGCTCCCATAAAGATTGCAGCCTCAGAAACCCTGGGAAGCCATTCTACTCTGTCATGATAGTGTTGCTATGACTTAGAATTGACTTGGTGGAACACAACAACTGTAACTAGTACAGAATAATACAAACATTAATAAGTAACTTGAGAATATTTTTGCATTGTTATTTGTTAAAAAAAAAAAAAATAGGGTGGTATTAATCATCCCAGGGACATTTTTGTCCCTTTTGCCCTGCCATCCTGCTCAGAGTCCTACTCTTGGATGGCAGAGCTGCAATGAAAATGCTTCTTGTTAGCTGTCCTGGTGTTCCTGGTGATAAATTTAGAAATCAATTCCAAGAGCACCCCTTGTAAGTAATCAGAGCAGTATGAAGTCCCTTTGGATAGTCAAATGCTATTTTTAAAATCAAGATCATTTTAAATGTTCAGCTTTCCATAAAAATCAATGCCGTGGTATTGAAAAAGTTATTTATTGCAAGACACTGTATATGCTAATATCTTAGAAGCTTTGATTACAGTAAAGCAATGATACTTCATCTGAACTGTCCTCCAGATAAACAGAAATCCAAGGTTCTTTATGTGGATTCCTGATAACCCTGACTAGAGAAGGAGTTCAGAATGGCATGTGATTTGTGGTCCATGTCAGCAAGGGTTACTGGAGAGATGGCAAACAAAACTTGAACTCCAAAGTGAAGCTGTCATTCTC
This sequence comes from Orycteropus afer afer, assembly GCF_000298275.1. Taxonomy (NCBI): domain Eukaryota; kingdom Metazoa; phylum Chordata; class Mammalia; order Tubulidentata; family Orycteropodidae; genus Orycteropus; species Orycteropus afer. Next base: position 513,103 of record NW_006921720.1, read on the forward strand.
ACTGAGATATTGGTCTGAAGGAGTCTGGCAAAGCAGGTAGAAGAGCAGTGCTGCAGAGTCTTAGGAGCACTGTGGATAGCTGTCCAGACCAAGAAGATTTGAAACGATCAGTGTGGAGCAGGTTCGGGAGGGATTTCTCATGCTCCTGTACATCCACAGCCTGAGTTTTGTATGGCGTTCTGGTGTGCTAGTGCAGGCAATTAAGGGCACTGAGCTAGTTTGGGGTCATAGAGGAATCCCTGAGAATCTCCTTTGCATGCTAACTACTTACAAAATGTGGGCCAAAGTTGTGATTATTATTGTGTGGTTGTTGCAATTACTGTTATTATTATGGTTGGCACTTTCAGAACAGTTAACATCAGTGCTGTGCTGAGGAAAGCACAGTCAGATAATGACTTTCCTTCCTTGCTTTATTGATTCTCCATTTACAAATACACATTTTTTTCCTATATCCTTACATTATAGATCCTAGCACTAGAAGCCAAAAATCTATTGTGCCAAGTTATAAACTAGTAATTCACTCTTCTTAGCTCTGGGAATACAGAGATGAATAAGAAACTAACTTTGCCTTAGAAATGTTTACAATCTAGTAGCAAAAAGAGACTTGGAAAATAAGGCAAATTGTGTTTAGAAATCAAGCTGTATTTTATTCTGTTTACTTGTCTGTCTCCACCACTGAATACTGAGATATTGCAAAATAGGGACTGTGTCTCCTTCGTCTTTATATTACCAATGCCTAGCACAGTTCCTGGTACATAGAATCGTTCCAATCCTGAACCATGTTAATATCTAAAGTCTTATATTTACTAAATGTACAGTAAATTTGTATTTAACATTTTAGTAAATTTTTGGTTATAAATAAATTATTAACCATACAACCTCACACAAGGCATTTCCATTCTCTGAGATTTTAGATCTATCATAAGAGGCTGAGGAGTCATTGTAAGGGGGAGGATGAAATTAATCCTATAAGAGGAGCACATAACAACATACTATTTATTAATGTCTAAAGTGCTCCACAGAACTAAGCTTATGATGTTTCTTTCTTCTAGAAATTTACATTTAAAGATGGAATTATGACATTCCTCCAACAAACATCCAATATAGGTTATTACTCAGGAACTTGGGAGATGGAAGAAAGAATTAGAAAATATGGGTGCATACGTATCGATAAATGACCCATATGGAAGAAATCCACAAGCAATTGACTCTTAACTATTAAAGGGTTGTTAAGTATAAGAACCTCTTTCATTTCTTCCCTTTTTATTTCTTGCTTTTGATCATTGCCCAACTCACTGTTCTTGTGGGTTAAGTAGTAAAGAAGGAAGCTAAAGGAGATAAAACTCAAGAGAGGTAATTCTATAATTTCAACAACTCAGTTATAAAGAGAAGTACTAGTGAAATTAGTAGTTCAAATGAGACTTTTTAATTATATATGCCTTTCATTTATGCATGAGTGTCCTTGTTTTCAGTTAGCTATATATCTGTAGTTAGCTTTTATTCCAGATGTTAATCTACAGATTGAGAAAGTGCTCTGCTCTCTAGGTCTGCTGCATGCTTTGGTAGATCATTCACAGGCTTTCAGAACTATGTTCAGAAGGGAATGACAATATTTTGGTTATTCAGAAAGGCAATGAAAAATTTTGAGGAGAAAACAAGAAGAAATTAATGATTTTTCTGGATGATAGCCAAAAAAGAATTGCTGTTGCATTGATCCTGACTCATGGAGACCTCATGTATATCAGAGTACAACTGTACACCATAGTTTTTTTTTTTAATGACTGATTTTTTGTGAAGTGGATCGACAGGCCTTTCTTCTGAGGTACCTCCGAGTGGATTCAAACCTTCAACCTTTTGGTTAGCAGCCAAGTGCTTTAATTGTTTGCACCACACAGGGAGGAACTGCAAGCAACTGGCAAGTCACATGTATTGTTTGAGAAGGTTTAAGAAATTATAGTAAACAATCCCAAAAGTTATATATGTCCTTTTTTTGCAACTATGCTGAAGACAAAAGAGACTTAATAATGATAAGACAGATATATAAATGAAAATGAATCCCTGAGTAGTATAGTTAGGCACTTGACTATTGCTAAAAAGTTGGCAGTGCGATACTGCCTAGAGTATGTTATAGACTACACTGTCAGAAGACAGGTCTGGCTATATACCTCCAAAAAGTCACATCCTTGAAAACCTATGGGGCACTTCTACTCTGTACACATAGTGTTGCCATGAGTTGCAGTTGAGACAGTGGCAACTGATAACAACATAAATGAGTATTTGGTCTGTAATATTATATCTAATTTTTCTTTTCCCTTAGAAGAAAGTTTCCTGTAGAGATACCTGAGTATTCATGTTATTAATTTATTCTAGGTCAATTATATATTGTGCTCTGGTGGCACAGAAGGCTGGCAGATAAAACCTACCATCCACTCTTCGAAAGGAAGATTGGGCAATCTACTTCCATAGTAATACTGCCTGGGAAACCCAAGGATGTGTAGGATTGGACTCGATGGTAGTGAGTTTTTGTTTTGTTTTGTTTTGTTTTTAATAACCAAAACCAAACGCACTGCCACGGAGTCGGATCTGACTTATAGCAACCCCTCCTTGGGTTTCCCAGGCGGTATCACTACAGAAGTAGATTGCTCAATCTTCCTTCCGAGGAGTGGCTAGTGGGTTGGAACCGCCAGCCTTCTGGTTAGTAGTCAAACGCTTTAGGCACTAAATTCTAGAGGGAAGCCTATTCCTTAAATTATAATATATAAATGGGGAATCGAAGACATGTCTAATGTGAAAAATATGCTTACCTCTGAAAGCCTAATCCATACTTAGAATATCCAATATATTTGGACTCTTCTAACACAGAGAATAAATTGATTATTTAAAAAATAAAATAAAATAAAAGAGCATCTTTGAGTAAATAAGATTAGATAAAATCTGAGAGGATTTAACATGCATTACATGTATATGCTGTGTATATGTATAAGATAGAGAAGAAAACAGGAGTATGAATTAGAGATATAAAATATATCTATTAATATATTGATCAAATGTTTGGAAACTACCAGAGAGATTATGATAATTTAACAGCATGATTGTTCTCATGTTAAAATATATCCACAATTACAGTTGATTAACATTTTTGAACTTTTTATCATGCTCAGTTTTGAGGTTGTAACTAAAATTAGGAGAAACTAGTGCTATCTTCAAATTCATTCCTTGGAAAAAACTTTCAACCCTAATATATGCGATTATCCTATTACCATATCTTGCAAAAGATAGTTAGTTATTCATTGGATACTGAAGACTTTAGACTGTATTTCATTTAGAACATGAACTAGAGGCTATAGAATCCCATATTATGGGCAAGCTTCTGAAGCCTCTCTGTTTTTTCCTTCTGTCTTAAAATAGATAAATGCTTCCACTTTAGTGAAGGTTTTTTAGTGAAAAGAGTTTTGTAATTTATACAATCCAATAATCAGTGAATCTTCTTTTTAAAATAATGTTTTAGCATCATTATTTGCTTTGAGCTTTGCATTGTGGGTGGATAATGACATGACTTTAAATAGCTTAACAACATTTTATGATGAAATGGATCTATTTATATTTGAAATATTGGAATCATCATTGTCCTTTTAATCAAAATTATAGGAAATTTGAAAATAATTTTTAAAGAAAATCTACAATATAAATAATACTGATTATCTCTATGAAAATAAAAATACATTTAAGCTATATTAATTTGAACTCCACTTATCTACAACTAGTGATGTTAATTGACAGCAAGGCTTGTTTTCTCACAATTTGAGTGGCTCTACTAAGTAAATGCAGATGTATTAATCCACTGTGTAAATACTGGTAGTAAATGAAACCTCCAAAATAAAGGCCTTTTCATGGATAAGTAAGAGAGAATAGATGGCACAGGGATGCTTGAGAATTCCCTAAAACAGAACTTGGATGTTTTTTGAAGAAACTATATAGTTTCAATGTGTTAACATGTTTCCTGTTAACAATGTGATAAACATAACCAATCTCAATGGATGGTTCACATGAAGAATGTAGAAATGGCAAATGATTTGTTACTTACATATTTAGTACAATTAAAAAGTGAATTGTATGAAAATAAAACTGCAAAATCAAATAAATAATTTCAGAACCTGAATTAATATAGCATCTTTGAATTTATCTACAGTTCTGAGGAAAGTAGACAAATATGTTTTAGTTATCATTTTCAATTTTTAAGTACAGCACTCAGAGGTACTCACTGCTAATAATTTATTTTCTTCCAGTCTGTTTGTATATCTTTTACTTGCTTGAATTTGTTATGTTTAACACTTTAATATCCTAACTCACTAAGAATACTTTCCCTTAATTATATATAATAAAAATTTTCCTATATGGCTATGATACATTCTCATTTGTGAACAAACTATAATTTTCTTAACTTTGTCTTTATATTTCATCCTTCTTTTTTAACATTTCAGTATAATAACAAATATGACACTGAATATCTTCATGCTTAAATCCTCTTTTTTTTATTATTTTTATTGTGATTTGGGTGAAAGTTTACAGAGCAAATTCATTTTCCATATGTTGTTATGTGCTGTCAAGTCAGACCCGACTCATAGTGACCCCTCCTTGGGTTTCCTAGGTGGTATCACTACAGAAGTAAATTGCCCAACCTTCCTTCCAAAGAGTGGCTGGTGGGTTTGAACCACCAGCCTTCTGGTTAGCAGTCAAGTGCCTTAGGCACTATGCTACCAGAGCTCCATTTTCCATATAGCAGTTCATAAATATTTTGTCTCATGACATTGACTGCAGTTTCCCACAATGTAATAGCTCCCCTCCCACTTCTTCCCCATAGTTACCTCTTCCCTCTGTCCTTCCCTCCCATGCCCTCCTATCCCATGAGCTGTCTTCCTGTGCGTACACTCCACTTTTATTCTCCCATGACTGATCTCCCAAGGAGTGTGTCTACCTAATGTAAATGCTCAGTTCAAATGCCTGTCTTGTTTGGCTGGAAGCCTCAGGGGTGGATTCAATTCCAGACCTGAAGGGCAGCTAGGGCCCAGAGTCTCAGTGGTTTTATCACCAGGCTCTATTAGACCAGCAAAGCTGGTCCTTGTTTTTTTTTTTTTTTT
>NW_006921720.1:518340-520515 GCF_000298275.1 Orycteropus afer afer
AACCACAGAAGAGAGTTCAGTTCCAGAACTGAAGGGTAACTAGGGGCCATAATCTCAGGGATCTCACCAGGCTCTATTAGACCAGCAAAGCTGGTCCTTGTTTTTTTTTTTTTTTTTTTAATGATTTTGAGTTTTGTTCCACATTATTCTCCCACTTTATCCAGAATCTCCTATGTAGATCCCCCTCCAAGTGTTTGACAGGCACCATCTAGTTCTTCTGGTCTCATAGTCCTATACATTGTGTACCAGTCCCTTGGATGGATTATTCCCATGCATCTCTGATTTTCTTCATTCTTCTTTGCTCTGTACATGAGAGACCCATCATTGCATCTAGATGGCTGCTTGCAAGCTTTTAAGATCCCACTCACTACTCACCAAAGTAGGATGTAGAATAATGTTTTTGTGTAGTATGTTATCCAATTGAACTTAATGTCCCCTGCAACCATGGTATCAAGCCCAACCATGGTCTCAAGCCTCAACCATGGTCTAACTACTGTACCCTTTGGGTAGCTGGCCATGGGCATGAAGTCACCACAACCTTGTCCCTTGTCATCTCTACCATATACCTGGACATTCTTACAGAACATACAAATATGCTTGTAAATATATCATCTGCTAACTCTATACACATTGTAGGTACATTCATCCCTGCATAGACATACCTGTTTGTTCATGCTTAAATCTTCATGTGTACCTCAGATTATTATTTCTCATAAGTAGAAGTATTGTTTTAACAAGCACTTTGTTTTAATTGTCTTTAACCTCAAATTGAACTTGCATATGAACAGCCTGTTCCACAATCAGCTCCTGGCCTGGTTTTGGCTGAAGATATTGAGCTTTTCCATCACCTTTTGCCACAGATGTAGTCAATCTGATTCCTGTGTGTTCCATCTGGTGAAGTCCATGTGTATATGGACTTTGTGTTGTTGATAAAAGGTGTTTGCTCTCCCTTTCCCCATACTTATTCAATCTATATTCTGACAAAATAATCTGAGAAGCTGGACTATATGAAGAAAAACTTGGCATCAGGATTTGAGGAAGAATCATTGATAACCTGAGATACGCTGATGATACAACTTTGCTTCCTGAAAGTGAGGATGACTTGAGGCCCTTACTGATGAAGACTGAAGAACACAGTCTGCACTATGGATTACATCTCAGTCTAAAGAAGACAAAAATCCTCACAAGTGCACCAATAAGCAGTATCATGATAAATGGAGAAAAGATTGAGGTTGTCAAAGAATTCACATTGCTTGGTTCTACAATCCATGTGAGTGGAAGCAGCAGTCAGGACATTAGACAACTTGTAGCACTGGGAAGGTTAACTGCGAAGGAACTGTTTTAAGTCTGAGGAGCAAGGACTAAGGTGCGACGGACACAGGCCATGATATTTCCAATCGCCTCATATGTATGTGAGAGCTGGACAATGAATAAGGAAAACCAAAGAAGAGTTGATGCTTTTGAGTTGTTGTGCTGGTGAAGAATGCTGAAAGTACCATGGACTGCTAAAAGAACTAACAGATCTGTCCTGGAGGAAGTGCAGCCAGAATGCTCCTTAGAAGCGAGAATGGCCAGACTTCATCTCACCTACTTTGGTCATGTTATCAGAGGGGACCATTCCCTGGAGAAGGATGTCATGCTTGGAAGGGTGGATGGTCAACGAAAGAGGGGGAGGCTTTCAACAAGATGGATTGACACAGTGGCTGCGACAGTGAGTTCAAGTATAGCAGGGATCACGGAGCTGGTGCGGGATCGGGCAGTGTTTCGTCCTGCTGTGCATGGGGTCGCTATGAGTTGGAAATGACTCCACGGCACCTAATAATAACAACAACAACAAGTACTGTATTAAGAGTTATGTGTGAGATTTACATGAAATGATCTTCCCTCAACCAGGAGCCAACTTCCCACCACCTTCCTAGCAATTAGTATTTTAGTATTTGTTATCTGTTGTTGTTGTTCTGTGCCATCGAGTCACACCTGACACATTGGGACCCCTTCTTGGGTTTCTGAGGCAGTATCACTATGGAAATAGATTGCCCAACCTTCCTTCCAAGGAGTGGCTGGTGGGTTTGAACCACCAGCCTTCCGGTTAGCAGTCAAGTGCCTTAGGCACTATGCTACCAGAGCTCCTATTTGTTATCTAGTAGTATAAAAAAAGTCCTGAAGTACAATGCT
>NW_006921720.1:523196-535854 GCF_000298275.1 Orycteropus afer afer
GAAAGAGGGGGTGGCCTTCTACGAGATGGATTGACATGGTGGCTGCGATGATGGGCTCAAGTATAGCAGGGATCATGGAGCTGGCGCAGGATCGGGCAGTGTTTCGTTCTGCTGTGCATGGTGTCGCTATGAGTTGGAAACGACTTGACGGCACCTAACAACAACAAGAAGTATAAAAAAAGAGATATCTCATATTTTGCATTCATTTCATTGTTGTTGTTGTTGTTATGTGCCGTCGAGTTGGCCCCGACTCATAGTGACCCCTCCTTGGGTTTCAGAGGCAGTATCACTACGGAAGTAGGATTGCCCAACTTTCCTTCCGAGGAGTGGCTGGTGGGTTTGAACCGCCAGCCGTCTGGTCAGCAGGCAAGTATCTTAGCCACTATGCTATCAGAGCTCCCATTTCATTAGTAGTGATGATAAAAGTTTTGTGAGCCATTTGCATATTTTTTAATGTGATTTCTATCCTTATAATTTGTTTTTTAAATTTCCATTTTAAATATAAGGAAATTGTATCTTATTAGCAAGTCGTTTAGTTACTTAGGGCTGCAATCAAGATTTTAATTCAGGTGTTCTGGCTCCAGAAATACAAATTCTTGTCACTTGCCCCTCTTATGATAATGGTATTATTATCATGCACTGTATGGAAGGCAAGAGAAGGGAGTAGAAGGGCTGTAGGGGGATCCAAGATGAGAAGCTGAGACCAGGTACACAGAAGGCTATGAAAGAAAAGGGTTTAAACATAGATCATCTCTTTGACCTTGATGTTCTTGTAATCTAGTGGTTCTCAGTGGTCAGAAATAAACTCACCTTCCTGTAAACAATTGTTTCAAACTAAAGGCACTGAATATGAAACCAGAGTCTCTTTTCAACAAATTCTTTGAATGAATATTTTTGTAATACGTCCTATGGGCCTACCTTAGGGCTAAGGATACAACAGTACCCAATAAAGAAAAAATATAAGGAATAGCTGCTCTATGGGATTTCACATTATAAGGGGTAAAGGTTATAATAAATAAATACATTCATCAATTACTACATAGTTTTCCAATTAGTGATAAGTGGTATGGATGAAAAGAAAGTATAAAAAAACTGAGTTTGTAGGAGAGTTTTTAATAGAGTGGTTGGAAAGGTCTGAGATCACAGAAGCTGATATTTGAGCAAAGATCTGAAAGAGAAAAGGAAGTGAGGTATGCTGATAGGTAGAGGGTTCCCATAATAAGAAATGCCAAGTGCATGACATAGAACAAGAGCATTGCTAGCATTTTGAAGAAAAAGCAGAAAGGCCATTGTGGCTTCTGTGAACTGAGTAAGGGAGGGAGAAGTAGCAGAGCAGGTCTGAATGTTAAGGAGAGGGCCGCCACTTGTAGCATCTTGTGAGCCGTTAGGAGGACTGTGGGCTAAAGAATTTAACTTTACCTGAAGATTTTGGTCATGGTCATTGGTTCCTGAGAGATAACTTCTAAAACCTTGGAATTTTCTGAGTGATGAAGGTGTGAGGCCTCCAAACCAAAACTGAGGTTTTATGCTAATGAATTTACTGAGGTAAGGGCTGACCAGGAACAAAGACCACACCCAATGATCTCAACTGACTTCTGCCTGGAGGATGATTAAATCAACCATGCCTATGTAATGATGTCCCATTAAAGCCTCTGGACACGGAAACTCCATGGGCTTCCCGGCTGGTGAAAGACATCAATGGATGTAGCACATCCTTTTTTGCGACATGGAACTTCAACATTGGGAACCCTCCTAGACCTTGTCTTACATGTCTCTTCATTTGTATACTTTTTCTTATGATAAAACTTTAATCATAAGTATAGCATTTTCCATGGGTTCTGTTCAGAGCTCCTTCATCAACAAGAGGCTCAACCTTAAGTGGCTAATGCCAGTTATTCAGAACTAGTAGATCCACACACTGCTTTCTGAGAACTCTATTATATTTTATAGTCGATTGAGCTCATGCAATGTTTTCTACTTCTACTACTTTCTGCTAATCAATACAAAACTCCTTTTAAAACAAATCTCAGAACATATTTTAGTGAGTGGAAGTTTGGGCTAATTGTAATCATGAACAGATGGAGAAGGCTTTTCAAAGTACTCTAGTTACAGTAATCAATAATGTGATATGAACAAATATCAGAAATAAGCAAAGAAACATCCTAATGGACACTTAAAACACTTTTAAAAGAACACCATGAGCTTTTGTCATTAACCTTAGGAGGGAATATAGCAGAGAGTAGGATTTGGACTAGATACAAGTGTTTTAAAAATTATAATTTTTAAAACAATATATTTTATAAGAATCATGATGCTATGTGAGCTACAATGTCAATGTTAATATTTTCTGGTTTTAATTAAAGATGTATATGATAATTTCAAATTGATCCTTTCGCTATGTTATGTTTTAGTAAATTTGAAAAACTAGGTTCAGTGTATCTATGTTGTTGTTGTTTGCCGTCAAGTCGGCCCCGACTCATAGCGACCCCTCCTTGGGTTTTCGAGGCAGTATAGTGGCTAAAAGCACTTGACTGCTAACCAGAAGGCTGGCGGTTCAAACCCACCAGCCACTCCTCGGAAGGAAGGTTGGGCAATCCTACTTCCGTAGTGATACTGCCTCGGAAACCCAAGGAGGGGTCGCTATGAGTCGGGGCCGACTCGACGGCACATAACAACAACAGCAACAACATCACTACGGAAGTAGGATTGCCCACCCTTCCTTCCGAGGAGTGGCTGGTGGGTTTGAACCGCCAGCCTTCTGGTGAGCAGTCAAGTGCCTTTAGGCACTATGCTACCAGAGCTCCTATATAGTGTATCTATAGAACAGTAAATATGGAACTTAAATTGGGAAACACCTTTTTCTTCAATTTCTCTTACCCCTTTAACAAAGATGAGGTGAGTTTGTGGGAACTGAAACACAATTAATTGTAGGGGATATTGGCAGGCCATATCATCCTCTGCTATGTCTTCTCTCCTTCATTTTTCTGTTATGCAGAGGATGATTCACAGTTTAGTTTAGGGAATGGGGAAGCTAATCTGGATTATTACAAGGAAGGAAATATTTTGGTTTCTGAAGAAGGATAGGAGTTCTGGTGCCTTAGTGCCAAAGGCATTTGACTGCTAACCAGAAGGTTGGCAGTTCAAACCCACCAGCCACTCCTAGGAAGGAAGACTGGGAAATCTACTTCCGTAGAGATACTGCCTCGGAAGCCCAAGAAGGGGTCATTATGATTCTGATCCGACTCAATGGCGGTAAATCGTTGTCATCGTTAAGGATAGGAGAGTAAGGAGTAAGCAGAAGAATGCAGGATGAGTTTAAGTTTCTAAAGGAAACTATATTAAAACATTGTAACAACAGTGAGCTGAGAAAGAAAACTGAAAGTAAGTTCCTACAGGACTATAGCGCTCAGCAGTTGAAATTTACCTGGTGAGGAGATCACAAGATTTGTTACACAGTAATTAGGATGACTAGGAATAGGAATTGGGAGCTCTGGTAGTATAGTGGCTAAGGCACTTGACTGCTAACCAGAAGGCTGGCGGTTCAAACCCACCAGCCACTCCTCGGAAGGAAGGTTGGGCAATTCTACTTCCGTAGTGATACTGCCTCAGAAACCCAAGGAGGGGTCGCTATGAGTCAGGGCTGACTCGACGGCACATAACAACAGGAATTGGAATGGAATCTTACATCTCAGACCAATCTTCCTTTAACTCTCCTTCCAGGGTGAGCTGACAAAAAGATCTCCTCTATTGATGCATCACGTATTATAGGCAAAAGCCAAAGGGACAAAGAGACTGGGGGCTTATGTACCTCACAGGATTAGTTGCTGGGGTGCATGGGAAAAGGAAAAAAAAAGGGAGAGGCCCAGTGATGCAATCTGTGCTCAGAGTATGTAACAGTCTTGTGGTCGTTATCCCCAACCTTGATGCCATCAAAGGAAGAACATTCCCTCCCCTTTTGGAAACTAAGATTAGATCTTGCCAGCATGCAATTATATAGTTAATTATATGCCTTGCCACTCTAAAGGCACTAGGGAAGGGGGCCTACTTCCCCTAGGTTACATTCTTTTATTACAATTCCAGTAAAGGTCATGCAAGTGGTGGGAGAAGGAACTACTCTCTAGTTCCTTTGCAAAAAAACAATTCTGTGAAGTTGATGGAAAACCATTTATTATTTTGACTTATACAAAATAAAAATAAAGGAAATATGCACAGTCACATATATATACACTCACACAAAGTAGTCATAGGTATGATCTACATGGGTCTTATTATGTGCTAAACATGGTTTTGTTGTTGTTGTTTTTGTTATTTGCCATTGAGTCGGAGATGACTCATAGCAACCCCTCCTTGGGTTTCCGAGGCAGTATCACTACAGAAGTAGATTGCCCAACCTTTCGAAGAATGGCTGGTGGGTTTGAACCACCAGCCTTCTGGTTAGCAGTCAAATGCCTTAGGCACTATGCTACCAGAGCTCCTAAACATGGTTTTAAATGTATTAACATATTTAATCCTACTGACAATACCACAATTAATAATGGTTTTTATCCACATTTTACAGATCATGAAACTGAGGCCCAAACACACAAAATAAACATCACCCCACCAAGGTCACACAGCTAATAGGTAGCAGAGTTATTACTGGCTTTTATCACCACCTTTTCTATCATATATATGGAACAGTAATCTAATATCAAATTGGTTTATTGAGATGATATTTTGAATCCCTGCTGTTCATTCTTCAGAGCCTAAAAAATTTGCTTCTGAAGAAATGTTCTGTTTTAAAAGAAATCTTGTCCATCTTCTTTCTTGACATTTTGTTTTATAAATATATTTTATCTAAATGTGAACATTCTCATAATGTGCTGTTTTGGTGAGGAGGAGAACATGAGAAAGTTCATTAAAATATCTGAACCCATATTACATTCTTGAAAGTTTTGTCAAAGGACTTATATGAATATATTTCTCATACAAATAATTTAACCTCAAAAAGTGAAGAAAAACGCCACAGCAAAACTTTTTCTGAAATAAAATGGTTGTAACAGTGTCCTTCATTGCTTTGCAACTGACTTTTGGAGAAATCCTAGAAAATGAATTGCCTTGCCACCCCCCCCACCCCCAGCCTTAGCACATCATTACTAATGAGCAGCTTCTTCATGATATAAAAGTAGTTTCAAATTCAGCATACTTGTAGATTCTCCAAGTTCTAATTAAGCACGCTGTTTATGTATTATGTTTCAACATAACCATACCTCCTTGAATGAAGATTTATGTCTTTTCAATGACAAGTGATATACATTTAAAAAGAATGTGACAGTTTTTCTCCTTCCTCTGGAATTTAACTCTGACAGAGGTCAAAGAGAAAAATAAAAACATTATCTTTTATACCTTTCTTTTTAAAAATCGAGGGTTTGAAGTTCATTTTTTTAAAGATGAGGTGGCATAGTTGAAAGAGAACAGACTTAGAATAGGAATATCAGGGATTGAGACTTGATTCTGCCTGTCACCTCTACACCATGGTGGAAAGTCACTTACTCTCTGTAAAAGGAGAGTAAGTGATACTACTGGAGAGGTTTTCTGTGAAGAATAAATTAAAGTAAAATTAGAGTAAAGGAGATGTGTAATTTCTTTTTTTTAACACAATGCTTGGTAGTCAATAGGTAATCCCTATTGTTAATTTGTTCTAAAACATTAATTGATGTCAAAAGGCACAATATGGTGATGAAGTGGCCATGTAAGACTATAATTCTTTTTTTTTCCCCTTCTCATTTAAGAAAATAATATAATGCTGTTGAAGTTAAAAATAGTTATTTCATGTAATGGGATTGCTAGTGATTTTAATCTGTTTGTTTTGTTTTGTTGTAACTATATCATTCCAATTAGGAGCTCTGGTAGTGTAGTGCCTAAAGCACTTGACTGCTAACCAGAAGGCTGGCGGTTCAAACACACCAGCTACTCCTCGGAAGGAAGATGGGGCAATCTACTTCTGTAGTGATACTGCCTCAGAAACCTCAGGAGGGGTCGCTATGAGTCGGGTCCAACTCAACGGCACATAACAACAACAACAGCAATTCCAGTTATTCTATAATAAAGACATATAAATTTTTAGGCAATTGAAAAAAAATTTTCCTGTCTGAAATTATGTTGAACTTTTACGTTTATTCTGAGAAGTCACTGAATCAGACACAAATAGAGATATATGTGTTTTCTGAAACATGCAGGCTGAAATCTGTGAGCCCTTTCTGTTATGTCGTAGGTAGGTTGAGTCGGTTCCTACTCAGAGGGCCTCTTGTACAAAACAACAAAACACTGCCTGGGCCTGTATCATCCTCACAATCATTGCTGTGTTTGAGCCTATTGTTGCAGCCTCTGTGTCAGTCCATCACATTGAGGGTCTTCCTGTTTTTCACTGATCTTCAACCTGACCAAGATGATTTCCTTCTCCAGGGATTTGGTCCCTCCTGATAACATGACCGGGAGCTCTGGTGGCTGGTGGCGTAGTGCCCAAGGCATTTGACTACTGACCAGAAGACTGACGGTTCAAATCCACCAACCACTCCTCGGAAGAAAGGTTGGGCAATCTAATTCCGTAGTGATACTTCCTCAGAAACCCAAGGAGGGCTCACTATGAGTCGGATCCGACTCGACCGCAGTGCATTGCGTTGCGTTACATTGTTGATAACATGACCAAAGTGTAAGGGACAAAGTTTCACCATCCTGGCTTCTAAAGAGGATTCCACTGTACTGCCAAGACAGATCTGTTCATTCTTCAGGCAGCTCATGGTATATTAAATATTCTTCTCCAACACCATAATTAAAAGGAATCAGTTTTTTTTTTTTTTTTTTTTTTGGTCTTCCTTATTCATTTTCCAGCTCTCACATGTATATGAGGTGTTTGAAAATATTATGTTTTGGGGCAGGCATACCTTAATCTTGAGAGACAACTTTGCTCTTTAACATTTTAAAGAGCTCTTTTACAGAAGATTTGCCCAATGCAATATGTTGTTTAATTTCTTGACTGCTGTTTCCATGGATATTGATTGTGGATCCAAGTAAAATGAAATCCTTGACAACTTCAATCATTTCTCTGTTTATCATGATGTTACTTATTGGTCTAGTGGTGAGGACTTTTGTTTTCTTTATGTTGAGGTGTAATCCATGCTGAAGGCTGTAGTCTTTAATCTTCATCAGTAAGTGCTTCAAGTCCTTTTTGCTTTCAGGAAGCAAAGTTGTGTCATCTGATATCACAGGTTGTTAATGAGCCTTCCTCCTATCCTGATGCTGCATTCTTCTCCATATAGCCCAGCTTTTTGGATATTTGCTCAGCACATGGCTTGAATTAAGTATGACAAAAGTATGGAACACTGTTGCATGCTTTTCCTGATTTTAAACCATGCAGTGTTCTCCTTGTTCTGTGTGAGTAACTGCCAAATCACATAAACCACTTGCTCAAAAACATTTGCTTCTGTTATATTCAGCTTTGACTTTCCCTCGCCTATTCCTTATTTTTCTGAAATTCCTGTTGAGTATCAGATCTCCTTGTCTTATTTGTCAAATCTCATCTTTTCTTTCATCTATGGATAATATAGGTCACTGATTAAGGTCTTAATAGTGACTATCCTCACCTTTAATTTGTCTCCTGAATTCTTTAGTTGAGAAATATTTGCTTGTTTATTGTTTGTGAAAAACCAGAAAACCGTTGTAGTGGTGCATTTGAAAATCCTCAAGTGCTCTGTTTTTTTCTATTGAAGATGTTTGCTGAGTCCCCCAGCAGTTCTAGTTCATCAGATGTGTGTTTTATTTGTTTAGGCTCATAGTACTTTCCCTATTAGCTGCTGGGTTTGTGTGTGTGTGTGTTTAATTTAATCACCTCCAGTCAGAATTTTAGGTTATACTAGGCACAGGCAGCCTCAAAAATGGAGGAAGGGAAATCACCAAAGAGAAAATAACAAATGCCTGACAACATAAGAAAAAAAAAAAACTGATACTTAGCACTTTCCAGGTAAATGCTGATCAAAATGCGATCTCTACACTGACAAGCTGATAGAAATTAATAGCCACAGAACTAACACTTAGCGAAAGGGTCCACTTAGAACTGCTGGTGGAAATGAGAATTGTTATAGCCACTTTTTGCAAGTCCATCTAGAGAAACTTATTAAAATGTAAGACCCTATAAATGGATATGTGAATATGTTCACTATGTGCTTGTGTGAGCATGAGGAAAAACTGCAGTACATATATTAGATTTACAAGGGGATAAAGGGTGTGGGTATGGATGTTATTTGACAAATACAAGTGGAGAGAGATGGCAGGCTAGAGCCAGGACAAAAAGTAAAGGAAAAAAAAAATTATCTTGAAACTTCTTTTTTCTCTTTGCCTTTTTATTACCAAAGAGAGCATTATCATTTTTTTAAAAATAGAGACAAACAGTTGACCTTTGAACAATGTAGAGGTTAGGGGCTCTGGCCCCTTCATAGTTGAAAATCCTCCTATAACTTTGAGTCCCCAAAAACTTGAAGGACAAATGACCAATAGCTTTATGTTGACTGGAAGCTTTACAGATAATGTAAACAGTCAAATAACACAGTTCTTGTCTTACAGTTATTAGATTTTCACTCAAAGACACTCATATACACAACAGATACGTTTATTAATTGTATGACCTGAAAAAAGGCATGGGGGCAGCAATCCCCTCTGTTGTTGTTGTTGTTGTTGTTTGCCGTCAAGTCAGCCCTGACTCATAGCGACCCCTCCTTGGGTTTCCGAGGCAGTATCACTATGGAAGTAGGATTGCCCAACCTTCCTTCCGAGGAGTGGCTGGTGGATTTGAACCGCCAGCCTTCTGGTGAGCAGTCAGTGCCTTAGGCACTATGCTACCAGAGCTCCTGCAATCCCCTCTAACCTCCTCTAACTTCACGAGAGGAACAGAATCACCATCGGCACCCCAAGGCTGAGTAATATAAAGCAGAAGTCGCACATGCCACCACCCTGCAACCTTTTTTCAGTAATGCGTGACACCTAGTGTCCCTCCTACAGAGCTCTCTTTTCCTGGGTTCAATAATTCATTGCAGTGGCCACACAGAACTCACAGACAGTACTCATGATTATGGGGTTTATTAGGGAAGTAAAAGGTTGCAATTTAGGTTTAGGAACACTAAGGATACAATTCTTTGATCACGATAGCCTCTCCTCCTGCAATTCAAACCCATGTTGTTCAAGAGTCATGTGTGTGTTGGGTGCCATGGAGTTGTCTCCGATTCATAGTGACCCTATGTACAGCAGAATGAAGCACTTCCTGGTCCTGTGCCAGCTCCATGATTATTGCTATACCTGAGCCCATCATTGTAGCCACTGTGTCAATCCATCTTATTGAGGGCCTTCCCCTTTTTCATTGACCCTCCTCTTTACTAAGCATGATATTCTTATCCAGAGATTGGTCCCATCTGACAAGATGACCAAAGTAGGTGAGATGAAGTCTGGACATTCTTGCTTCCAAGGAACATTCTGGCTGCACTTTTTCCAGGACAGATTTGTTAGTTCTTTTGGCAGCCCATGGTTCTTTCATCATTCTTCACCAAAACAACATCTCAAAAGCATCGACTCTTCTTCAGTCTTCCTTATTCATTGTCTAGCTCTCACATGCATATGAAAAACCAAAAAGAAAAAAAAAAAAACCAAACTCACTGCCGTCAAGTCAGATCCAACTCTTAGCAACCCCTCCTTGGGTTTCCGAGGCAGTATCACTACAGAAGTAGATTGCCTAACCTTCTTTCCAAAGAGTGGCTAGTTGGTTTGAACCTCCAGGCTTTTGGTTAGAGGTCAAAATGCCTTAGGCACTACCATAGCTTGTGTCAGGCACATCTTAGTCTTCAAGGAGATAGCTTTGCTCTTCAGCACCTGAAGGAGGTCTTTTGAAGCAGATTTGCCCAATGCAATACATCATCTGATATCTTGACTGCTGCTTCCATTGGTATTGATTGTAGAACCAAGTAATACAAAGTCTTTGACAACTTCAATCTTTTCTCCATTTATTATGATGCTGCTTATTGGCCCAGTTGTGAGGATTTTTGTTTTCTTTATATTGAGGTGCAACCCATACTGCAGACTGTAGTTTTCAGTCTTCATCAGTAAGGGCTTCAAGTCATCCTCACTTTCAGCAAACAAAGCTGTGTCGTCAGTGTTTTGCAGGTTGTTAATGAATGTTCCTCCAATCCTGATGCCATGTTTTTCTTCATATAGTCCAGCTTCTCTGATTATTTGCTCAGCATACAGATTGAATACATATAATGAAAGAATACAATGCTGACACACTCCCTTCTCGATTTTAAACCATGCAGTGTCCCCTTGTTCTGTTCGAACAACTGCCTCCTGGTCTGTGTACGGGTTCCTCATGAGTACAGTTAAATGTTCTGAGATTCTTATTCTTCTCAATGTTATCCATAATTTGTTATGATCCGCAAAATCAAATGATTTTGCATAGTCAATAAAACACACGTAAACATCTTTCTAGTATTCTTTGCTAGAGCAAAGAGCCATCTGACATCAGCAATGATATCTCTCATTCCACGTCCTTTTCAGATATCTCTGCAAGTTCTCTGTCAATATACAGTTGCAACCATTTTTTAATTATCTTCAGTAAGATTTTACTTGTGTGCAATATTAATGATATTATTCAATAATTTCCACATTCTGTGGGATCACCTGTCTTTGGAATGGGTACGAATATGGATCTTTTCCAGTGAGTTGGCCAGGCAGCTGTCTTCCTAATCTCTTGGCATAACTGAGTGAGTGCTTCCGAGCAGCATCCGTTGTTGAAACATCTCAGTGGGTATTCTGTCAATTCCCGGAGCCTTGAAGACCAGTTCCTTCACTGCAGCTTCAGCTTCTTCCTTCAACACCATTGGTTCTTGATCATATGCCGCCTCCTGAAATGGATGAACATCGACCAGTTGCTTTTGGTACAGTGTGTATTCCTTCCATTTTCATTTGATGTTTCCTGCATCCTCCAATATATTGCCCATAGAATCTTTCAATATTTCAACTTGAGTCTTAAATTTTTTCTTCAGTTCTTTCAGCTTGAGAAATGCTGAGCATGTTCTTCCCTTTTGGCTTTCCAACTCCATTTCTTTGCCATTTCATTGTAATAATTGACTTTGTCTTGTCAAGCTTTCATTTGAAATCTTCTGTTCAGCTCTTTTATCTTGTCATTTCTTCCATTTGCTTTAGCCACTGTTCATTCAAGGACAAGTTTCAGAGTCTCTTATGGTATCCATTTTGCTCTTTTCTTCCTTTCTTGTCTTTTTAATGAACTTTTGCTTTCTTCGTGGATGAAGGTCTTGATGTTATGTCACAATTCTTCTGGTTTTCAGTCATTGGTGTTCAATGTATCAAATCTATTCTTTAGGCGGTCTCTAAATCCAGAAGGGATATATTCAAGGTCATATTCTGGCACTTGTGGACTAATTTTAATTGTCTTCAACTTCAAGTTGAACTTGCATATGAACACTTGATGGTCTGTTCCACAATCAGCTCCTGGCCTTGTTTTGGGTGAAGATATTGAGCTTTTCCATCACCTCTTACAACAGATGTAGTCAATATGATTCCTGTGTATACCATCTGGCGAAGTCCACATGTATAGCTGCCACTTGTGTTGAAAAAAGTATATTTGCAATGAATAAGTCGTTAGTCTTACAAAATTCTGTCATGAGACCTCCAGCATTATTTCTATTACCAAGGCCAAATTTTCCAACCACTGGAGATTTGTCTTTGTTTCCAACTTTTGCATTCCAGTCACCAGTGATAATCAGCACATCTTGATTGCATGTTTGGTCAATTTCAAACCTCAGAAGTTGGTAAAAATCTTCAATTTCCTTGTCTTTGGCTTTGGTGATTGGTGCATAAATTTGAAAAATAATAGTATTAACTGGATTTCCTTATAGGCATATGGATATTATGACAGCATTGTACTTCATGGTAGATCTTGAAACATTCTTTGTGATGATGAATGGTACACCATTCATCTTCAATTTGTCATTTCCAGCATAGTAGATTATATGGTTGTCTGATTGAGAATGGCCAAAACTGGTCCATTTCAGATCTCTAATGACCAGGATATCAATCTTTATGCGTTCCATTTCATTTTTGACAACTTCCAATTTTCCTAGATTCATACTTCGTACATTCCATGTTCTGATTATTAATGGATGTTTGCAGCTGATTTTTCTCATTTTGAGTTGTGTCATTTCAGCAAATAGAGGTCCCAAAAGCTGTGCTTTATCCACATCATTAAGGTTGGTCTGTTGTCATGAGGCAGCTCTTTCCCTGTTGCAGCTTGTGTGCTTTCCAACCGGAGGGGCTCGTCTTCTG
Source organism: Orycteropus afer afer (assembly GCF_000298275.1). NCBI lineage: Eukaryota > Metazoa > Chordata > Mammalia > Tubulidentata > Orycteropodidae > Orycteropus > Orycteropus afer. Next base: position 535,560 of record NW_006921720.1, read on the forward strand.
GCCCTGTATCGGACGATGTTTCAGGGATATTCATAAAGTTTTCCAGTACTATATCAGACATTGTTTCACTACTATTCATAAGATTTTCACTGGCCAATTCTTTGAGAAGTGGAAGGTCTCTTCCTTCTTCCATGTCTGTCTCATTCTGGACAAGGGTCCACTGTATATCAAATAAAAAACGAAAGATGACTCCACCTCTCTCATTCCCACAGTCTGTAGGTTGTGCTCTTTAAAAACTCACTATGTATTCTATCCTTTCATGCAATTTTTATGCATTATATAAATACAAATCATA